>NC_137922.1:610000-625000 GCF_963457725.1 Sprattus sprattus | reverse complement strand
GAGAAGAGAGGAGAGGAGAGGAGAGGAGAGGAGAGGAGAAGGGAAGAGAGAAGAGGAGAAGAGAGGAGAGGAGAGGAGAAGGGAAGAGAAGAGAAGTGAGGAGAGGAGAGGAGAGGAGAGGAGAAGGGAAGAGAGGAGAGGAGAGGAGAGGAGAGGAGAGGAGAGGAGAAGGGAAGAGAGAAGAGGAGAAGAGAGTAGAGGAGAGGAGAGGAGAGGAGAGGAGAAGAGAGTAGAGGAGAGGAGAAGGGAAGAGAAGAGAAGAGAAGAGAGGAGAGGAGAAGGGAAGAGAAGAGAAGTGAGGAGAGGAGAGGAGAGGAGAGGAGAGGAGAGGAGAGGAGAAGAGAGGAGAGGAGAGGAGAGGAGAGGAGAGGAGAAGAGAGGAGAGGAGAAGGGAAGGGAAGAGAAGAGAAGTGAGGAGAGGAGAGGAGAGGAGAGGAGAGGAGAGGAGAGGAGAAGAGAGTAGAGGAGAGGAGAAGAGAGGAGAGGAGAGGAGAGGAGAGGAGAGGAGAGGAGAGAAGAGGAGAAGAGAGGAGAGGAGAGGAGAGGAGAGGAGAAGAGAGGAGAGGAGAGGAGAGGAGAGGAGAGGAGAAGGGAAGAGAAGAGAAGAGAAGTGAGGAGAGGAGAAGAGAGGAGAGAAGAGGAGAAGAGAGTAGAGGAGAGGAGAAGGGAAGAGAAGAGAAGTGAGGAGAGGAGAGGAGAGGAGAGAAGAGAAGTGAGGAGAGGAGAGGAGATGAGAGGAGAAGGGAAGAGAAGAGAAGTGAGGAGAGGAGAGGAGAGAAGAGGAGAAGAGAGGAGAGGAGAGGAGAGGAGAGGAGAGGAGAGGAGAGGAGAGGAGAGGAGAGAAGAGGAGAAGAGAGGAGAGAAGAGGAGAAGAGAGGAGAAGAGAGGAGAGGACAGAAGAAGGGAACACTAGAGTTGTTAAAATGGTTAACAGTTAGTTATCTCAAAACCACTGTTAGCCTAGTGGAATACAATAACATACTGACATCATTTAAATTTGAATCTCCAACTAGTTTATATCAAACTGATGCAAAGATATGCAAAGCATGGGCTTATCAGTATGATATGTAAAAGGTTTCCTATCGACAGGGCCATATTGAATAAATCATCCAAGGAGAAATGGGTGAAGCAAGTCTAAAGGAGAAGAGGAGAGGAAAAAGCAGGTATTCATTTGTCAGGAAGGATAAACAAATACAAGCTTCTCCTCAGGGGGGGCATATTTCATCCGAAAACAAACAACTGTGAAAGCTGTTTTCCTTTCACTGGCTCCAGCTCCCAAACAACCTGAAGGAGCGCCATATGTGTCTAATTAGAGAGCAGGAGAGGCTCACAACAACACACAG
Organism: Sprattus sprattus; assembly: GCF_963457725.1. Lineage (NCBI taxonomy): Eukaryota > Metazoa > Chordata > Actinopteri > Clupeiformes > Clupeidae > Sprattus > Sprattus sprattus. The sequence continues at coordinate 623,657 of NC_137922.1, read as the reverse complement.
GCAACAGCTCAGAGGAGCCGAGTCATCCTCACACCGTCACACCGTCACACTGTCACACTCACGTCCAGGACACCGGGGACGTATCCATGATCAACGGAAAGCTGAGTGCAACATGCCGCATTAGCCGTGGTAAGTAACGGTTCATTAAGAAAAGATGCTATCGTTCTGAGTGTTACAGCATAACATGTATATCTAAAGTATATTAGTCTATCTAAACACTGGCATCAAGGCTTCAGTAACACAGGCTTAGTTCATCCCCCCTTACAACCCATTCCACCCACTCCACCCCCTACCTTTCCCACCATGTTCTTTAAGAGCCTGAACACTATGTCCTACAGCAGTTCACTCCAGCCCCACATTCAGCAGCTCGTCATTGGCAGCCTGGCAAAATCCATGGCACACCAGAACAGGCTGGAATGAAACCCGTTTGGGCTGGGTGATCCAGGCCAGGATATGGCCCTGTTGGGCACAAGAGGGGTGAGGCCCCAGGATATGGCCCCTGGCGGGCACCAGAGGGGTGAGGCCCCAGGCGGGCACCGGAGGGGTGAGGCCCCAGGATATGGCCCCTGGCGGGCACCGGAGGGGTGAGGCCCCAGGATATGGCCCCAGGCGGGCACCGGAGGGGTGAGGCCCCAGGATATGGCCCCTGTTGGGCACAAGAGGGGTGAGGCCCCAGGCGGGCACCGGAGGGGTGAGGCCCCAGGATATGGCCCTGTTGGGCACCGGAGGGGTGAGGCCCCAGGATATGGCCCCTGTTGGGCACAAGAGGGGTGAGGCCCCAGGCGGGCACCGGAGGGGTGAGGCCCCAGGATATGGCCCCTGGTGGGCACCGGAGGGGTGGGGCCACGGCTCTCACCTGAATGCGCTCGGTGGTGGTGGGCCAGAGGGCGCGGCAGAGGACCTTCTTCACCACGTCCGGCAGCAGGCTGACCATGATGAGCATGATGATGCTGAGCCAGGCAGGCCCACTAGACAGCATCTGCATGAACACGTAGTACATCCTCTGGTAGTTCAGGAAGGGCCTGCACACACACACACACACACACACACACACACACACACACACACACACACACACACACACACACAATGACACACACACAGACACACACACACACACACACACACACACACACACACACACACACACACACAGACACACACACACAGACACAGACACAGACACAGACACAGACACACACACACACAGACACACACACACACACACACACACACACAGACACAGACACAGACACAGACAGACACGCACACGCACACGCACACGCACACGCACAGACACAGACACAGACACAGACACAGACACAGACACAGACACAGACACAGACACAGACACAGACACAGACACACAGACACAGACACAGACACAGACACACACACACACACACACACACACACACACACACACACACACACACAGACACACACACAGACACACAGACACACAGACACACACACACACAATGACACACACAATGACACACACAATGACACACACACAGACACACACACACACACAATTTATGGTATTAATGACAGTGATGCGCACATTTATTTGCAATAGGTTAAAGAATTGTAGTCACTCCTGACACATTCTGAATGAAATATTAAATGCAAAGCATAATTTGAGAACGCAAGTCAACTGTTGGGCTTGGTTTGGCAGTGAAGCTGAACTGGAGGTGGTGTGTGGAGAGTGAACTGGAGGTGGTGTTGTGGAGAGTGAACTGGAGGTGGTGTTGTGGAGAGTGAACTGGAGGTGGTGTTGTGGAGAGTGAACTGGAGGTGGTGTGTGGAGAGTGAACTGGAGGTGGTGTGTGGAGAGTGAACTGGAGGTGGTGTGTGGAGAGTGAACTGGAGGTGGTGTGTGGAGAGTGAACTGGAGGTGGTGTGTGGAGAGTGAACTGGAGGTGGTGTGTGGAGAGTGAACTGGAGGTGGTGTGTGGAGAGTGAACTGGAGGTGGTGTTGTGGAGAGTGAACTGGAGGTGGTGTTGTGGAGAGTGAACTGGAGGTGGTGTGTGGAGAGTGAACTGGAGGTGGTGTGTGGAGAGTGAACTGGAGGTGGTGTGTGGAGAGTGAACTGGAGGTGGTGTGTGGAGAGTGAACTGGAGGTGGTGTGTGGAGAGTGAACTGGAGGTGGTGTGTGGAGAGTGGTGTTGTACAGACTGAACGGCAGATGAGTGTCCCTGTGATTCAGTAGGGGGGGTCAGACTCACCAGATGATTCCTCCCCACAACAAGGAGAAGATCACATAGAAGAGCAGCGATCCCCAGATGACAAAGTGGTTTATCCACGTCCAGTAATGCGTGTCAAGAGCCAGCTGTAGGGAAGAAGAGGAGGGAGAGACAGAGAAAGACCCACATGGGGAGAGAGAGACAAAGAGTGATATTATATGGTGATATTATTTTGACCTATTATACACTATGTTTAAAACTGTTTATGCAATCCAATTCTGTCATGCCAGTAACCCTCATTGAAAGGAACTGATAGAGATATAAAAGTGGAGAGACAGAGAGAACGGAAAGACAGGAAACATGAGATCACATCACTAGCACGAGCGGGAGCACTGGTGCTGTAATGGAAGTGCCCAACCAAGAGCTGAGGTACCCAGAGGCGTGGCTCTCCAACTGGGACTAGTTACCTTGAGTGTGACGGTAAATACCAGCACACTGAAGATGAGCGTCCCGAACGTCCAGTTGCCAAACATCTGTGAACAGAAGCGGGACACAGCACTCATCAGCCACACGGCCCACAGGCTCACCTCACCTCACAGCTAGTGTTAGCAGTGCTACAGATCAGTGCTAACTCAGTGAAGGTCCTAAAACACAGCCGTAGTTTGTGTGGGCCTCATTCACCTACTTCTTGTTAAGACATTTCAAGATGCGAGGGGTCCATCATCTGAGGGACAACTGGACTGGTTGATTGGCATTGTTTATCGGCACCTCTTAAATAAAAGTTTAAAACCACATTTTTTAAGGATTTGAGGATATGTGCGTGGGCCACGTCAGAACTTAAAGGCACCCAGTGCAACTTTATGTAAACATTCAATGAAAAATAAACATTCAATTTCTAGTCTTTTTTGCACGTAGTAATTTTCAATAACTCCATACCATTACATATCGACATTCAAGGAGCAAAGATGAGACGTCGTTGTGTGGTGAGAACTGATAGAAAATCGTAAACAACAACAATCGCCGGTGGGGAGAAGCCATTTTTCCATTGACTGGAACCTGCTTTATTTATTGTAGGTTACCAAAAAATAAAGAAAATGGCGGCGATTGTTTTTCTATCAGTTCTCACCACACAACGACGTCTCATCTTTGCTGCTTGAATGTCGGTATGTAATGGTATGGAGTTATTGAAACTTACTACGTGTAAAAAAGACTAGAAATTGAATGTTTATTTTTAAGCCTCGAAAGTTGAACTGGGTGCCTTTAAGGATTTATCGCTAATGCTAGGCTGCTGCTGTGTTTATAAAATGAGATAATGGATTGGCTATGACCCTGACCCTGACCCTGACCCTGCCTCAATGTTAGGGTTGTTTTTGAGCCGTGTCCCTTGAAGAATTGTGGCTGCATTGTGTGGCCTTGCCTGGTTGAATTGGACTAGCCTGTGTTCCAGAAGCTTCCTTTGTGCCAGATACTAACACCGTTTCACAATGACCGTGCTGAACAATGAGCGCAAAACAGTGTGTTTCATTTGGGGCATTTGATCATCGCCATCCAAACATCATGTATTCAGTGGTGGAGAGTGTACAGGGCCCAAACTGGCCATACTGTACCTTCAAGGTAAATACATGAACAACACGGGGCCACGAGAAGAACATGGGAATGAACTGTGTCTACTGAGTGAGTCATACACATTATGGTGTCGGTATGAGAGTGACCATGGTGGAGAAAATGGACAAAACATAACATACTTACCTAGTGTTCTTTAAGTATTTTTGTAAACGTATGCGAGGGCAGATGATATTTTATAGCACGTACTGGCTAGTCCATCAAATATTCTTCCTTAATGTCATATTAATACCACAACTTGAGTCTTTGTTTAGCCAATTTCAGTAAATGCATGTATTGTAATTGGCACCGGTATTAATTGAGTTCGGTCATCATCTGCCCTTGCAGTTGGACAGGAGATGAGGTCCTGTGGCGGACATGAGTCCTAAAGATGACTGACTACGGGTCATGGGACCGAGCCCCCAGGCGAGGGGGTTCAGCAACAACCGCCGTACGAGAAACACACACACACACACACACACACACACAAACAACATGGAGTCCTAGATTAGGTGTGCTACAATGGTGAAACAGTCGGGAGTGGGGGAGACATGGAGGCGAAGGTTCTACCGAAGGAGCCGCACTGTTCTTTAGCCTCAAGAACAGACGGTAGAGGTAGTAGCAGTGGTGGTGGTGGTAGTGTGTGTGTGTGTGTGTGTGTATGTGTTTGTGTGTTTTGGGGAGGAAAGGTGTTACTGTTGGATACCTACATGGAATGACATGGTTGTTACACAATGAGTAGATGGCCGGGAAGGGGGGGAGGGCGGGACAGTAAAAAACTAAAAGCTGAAAAACAGGGTGACAGACAGAGAGGGACAGGCTTACCATCTGGGTGTTGGTGGTCATTAGCTGAGGAGAGGAAGAGAAGCAAAAAAGAACAGCGAAACAAAGGTAAGAGGAGAGGAAGAAGTAAAGGAGGAAGAAGAAGAAGAAGAAGAAGAAGAGAGAAAATTCAAATTAAAAATAAAATGAAGGGGGGCAAAAAGTATAAGAAAGTAAATTAGGATATTCCAGAGAAGTCAAAACCAGGCACAAGAGCCAGTCAGAAAGGTTTATATGATGTAAATAAAAAACCAGGGCACAGAAAAAAGATGTCAGCAACCCCAAACATGCTGTTGTGTTCCACGATATGGATGGAGAAGTCCCTGCTCATGGAAACATGTGTCAGCCTGAATTAGCCACATACACACACACGCACACACAAGCACACACACACACGCGCATGCACACACACACACATAGACACACACACATAGACACACACGCACACACAAGCGCACACACACACGCATGCACACTCACATACATAGACACACACACATAGACACACACGCACACACACACACACACGCTCACGCACGCACGCGCATACGCACGCGCACATATACGCACGCACATAGACACACACGCACACACACACATAGACACAGACACACATAGACACACACGCACACGCTCACGCACGCGCATACGCACATATACGCACGCACATAGACACACACGCACACACACACATGCACACACAAACTGTTTGCCAGTATGTCTTCCCCATCACTCCCATTCCAAAACAAACACATCATTAATACAATTCCGTTAATCTTACATTCGCATGCATGCATGTTTACCATTAACAGGCATCACACTCTCACACACTCACACTCACACACACACACACACACACACACACACACACACACACACACACACACACACACTCACACTCACACTCACACACACTCACACACACTCACACACACTCACACACACACACACACACACACACACACACACACACACACACTCACACACACACTCACACACACACACACACACACACCTTACAGGGATACCATTTAACAAAGTTGTAATGATACATTCTCAAACCACCTATTAGTAGCTACTGCAAGCAAGCACATCCCCACTTAATGCTGTCTTTCACACACACACACACACACACACACACACACACACACACACACACACACACACACACACACTTAATGCTGTCTTTCACACACACACACACACACACACTCACACACACACACACACACACACACACTTAATGCTGTCTTTCACACACACACACACACACACACACACACACACACACACACACACTTAATGCTGTCTTTCACACACACACACACACACACACACATACACACACACACACACACACACTTAATGCTGTCTTTCTGATGAGGAAATGATTAGTTGATCATAGTAGCGCGTGGATTGTTAAAAAAAGGGACAAAGCAAAGACATTGCCAAAGATCATCATCTGTGCTGATGGGTCACTATGCTCAGACACGAGGGTATGCTACCTGTCCATTGCTGGTGAAGGTGGTGTTGTCGAAGAGGAAGTAAGCACCAAAGAAGAAGACAACGGCGTCAAAGACTCCCAGACACGTCCAGTAGATGAAGATGGGCCAGCGCAGGAGGGAGTTCTTGGCAATGTCTCTGTGAGGAGAGAGAGAAGAGAAGAGAGAGAAGAGAGAGAGAAGAGAGAGAGGTTTCATGAGCAATGTTTCTGTGAGGAGAGAGAGAAGAGAAGAGAGAGAAGAGGGGGTTTCATGAGCAATGTCTCTGTGAGGAGAGAGAGAGAGAGAGAAGAGAGAGAAGAGGGGGTTTCATGAGCAATGTTTCTGTGAGGAGAGAGAGAGAGAGAGAGAGAGAGAGAGAAGAGAGAGAGAAGAGAGGGAGGTTTCATGAGCAATGTCTCTGTGAGGAGAGAGAGAAGAGAAGAGAGAGAAGAGGGGTTTCATGAGCAATGTTTCTGTGAGGAGAGAGAGAGAGAGAGAGAGAGAGAGATGTTATATGAGCAATGTCTTTGTGAGGAGAGAGAGAAGAGAGAGATGTTATATGAGCAATGTCTTTGTGAGGAGAGAGAGAAGAGAGAGAGAGAGAGAGATGTTATATGAGCAATGTCTTTGTGAGGAGAGAGAGAAGAGAGAGAGAGAGAGAGATGTTATATGAGCAATGTCTTTGTGAGGAGAGAGAGAAGAGAGAGAGATGTTATATGAGCAATGTCTTTGTGAGGAGAGAGAGAAGAGAGTTTTCATGACCTGATCGTGAGGCCTGGTTTCTACACCACATTAACACACACTCTCACTAGTGGGCTACCCTCTTGGGCTCTTCAAAATATATAAATCAATGACTCTCAACAAACTAAATAGTTCCGTGCTGACCTAATGCAAGCTTCTACATAAACACATTTGGGTTGTTCTACAGAGGCCGACGAGTGTAAGTGTCTTTAACTGAACTGTCTATCAGGTGTATTCTACTTTAAGAAATCAGGCGGGCTAAAAAACCCAAACGAAGGTGAAATTTGAGGAGCTGTACCCGCCAGTACATTACACACAGGCAGTCCATCCAGTACACTACAGCTGCTGGCCCAGGGAAAGTGCAGACATAAGATATCCCAAACCCTCCCTCAGACGGCCTGATTCAGCGGCTAACCGGATGTAAAGGCATCTTTTCGAGGAGTAAGGGGAGATGGCTAGCGCATAACTACTGTACTATTGAATTAGCGATGACAATGCTATCACTCTCACTGTCCCGTCCTGAGAAAGCAAGCCAACGTCCGTAGCCATGACGTTGAGCCTGGGGCTAAACAAGCTTTGTTTTTCAAACAGACTCCAAATCGGCTAATCTGTCAGTATACGTATGTCAATCGTGTCTTGTGACAGACTCGGCCTTCGGTTTGAAGTGCTGCCGCATATCCCTCTGCTTCTGTGTTTAATCTGATTGAACCCAACGTTATCTCCTACAAAAAGGAACAGTATGATTTTGCAATTATGGCTGGGCAATTTTGGGTTTATTGAACTAGTGTGCCTGGGAGATGAGAAGAGAGTAGCAATTGAAGAGTCAATGATGGGGGGGATGATTTCCTAGTCTCATCTGCTGCTGCCTGATTACAGACTGTGGGGCTCAACGTTCACTGTCACAGGTGATCACAGGTGATAAATCTGTTCTTCCGAGAACAAAATAAAACCGTGCTCAGACAGACTACAAAAAGACATTTGTATTGGTAACATATTCAATCCTTACTTGTCAGGAGAGGTTTTAAAAAACAGAAAAGATGGACGTTTATTGTGATTTATGTTGCTTTGTTCCATTTCACTTAGCATTCATTAAAAGCAGAGCTTAAGACACCAGTGGTAGTTAAAAGCAGAGCTTAAGACACCAGTGGTAGTTAAAAGCAGAGCTTAAGACACCAGTGGTAGTTTAAAGTGGGTTTGTGTGTGGAGGGGGAAGGATCTGTCTCTGACAGGCTGTCGGGGAGAGTTTCCTAGGCGCTGTCTACAGCCCTCTCACCTGTACAGGGATGGGTCTTTCTTCAGGATGTCCATGTTGATGTGCTGCTCGATCAGACTGTACAGCAGGATAGGCAGCGAGGTGAAGCTGATATTGTAGAGAGTCAGATATGCTGTATCGTAGAGGGGCTGGGAGAGAGAGACAGACAGACAGACAGACAGAAACAGACAGACAGACAGACAGACAGACAGACAGACAGACAGACAGAGACAGACAGACAAACAGAAACAGACAGACAGACAGAAACAGACATCAGCCTCAGGCAAAGCAAGCATGACACATTCAAATCAGCGTCAATTCAATTTGCCTGGAGCTCTGAGAGACATCCAAATTAGGGCTTAACCCAACTCAAATTCCAAGGCTGAATTTCAAGCAGTCAATAGAGTGGCTGGATGGGGACAAGCGTTGCCTCCGCTGATAGTAATGCCTGACCCAAAACAACAAGCTAACCCTGGCCCCCTGCAGCTGGCGTGTGTGTGGTGGCGTGGTGCTGACATGTTGTCCTGCATGTCTGGAGTGGCGGAGAGCTTTCTCCTGATCTCTCTGAGAGGTACGCGCTGACGTGCCTGGGCCCGGCCGCAGACGGAGCAGTTGTCAAGTGTCAGCTTTATTTAGAGTGTGGGCCAGGCGCTCCTGGGCAGAACAAATTCCTTCACCGCTGATCTATGACCAGTCCTTCCACACGCACGCCTCACTCCTGACCATGACTAGCGGAGAACACTGAACTGATCCTGGCTCTGCAGCTGGAGGGGCGGCTTTGAGGCTTACCGCTGGAGGCGTCTCCGATCGATGTGGTTATACCCTGTTATCATGTAAAATGTATCTATTTTACATTCATGGAACGTTTACTTATTTATCTATCTATGTCTCTTTACAAGTATTTGTAACCCCCCCTTTATTTCCCTTCTTTCCTACTGTGAGGCGCATTGTGTTACCTTTGTGTATGAAATGCGCCGTACAAATAAAGTTTGATTTGATTTGATTTGATTTGATTATACTCTTCCAGCCACCTGACAGACTGACAACAACAAACTGTGTGTTACCTGCTGGGAGAAGCCACAGAAGAACTGGTACAGGAACTGGGGGAAGATGAAGCACACGTTCTGCAGGAAGGAGAGAGAGGAAAACACTGAATTAGTCATTTTACCGGCGGCCTACTACAAAGAGGTTAGCATCCAGCCTGCTGGGAAATGCCCTATAAATAGCAAGGTGTACAATGCTATCATCTCTCTCCCGTGCGCAAGAGAGAGACAGAGAGAAGGAGAGAGAGAGAGGGAGGAATAGAGGGAGAGAGAGAGACAGAGAGAAGGAGAGAGAGAGAGGGAGGAATAGAGGGAGAGAGAGAGAGAAGGAGAGAGAGAGAGGGAGGAAGAGAGGGAGAGAGAGAGACAGAGAGAAGGAGAGAGAGAGGGAGGAATAGAGGGAGAGAGGAAGAGAGAGAGACAGAGAGAGGGAGAGGGAGGAAGAGAGGGAGAGGGAGGGAGAGAGAGGGAAAGAGATAGAGTGAGAGAAAGAGAGGGAGGGGGAGGAAGGGAGAGAGAGAGAGAGGGAGACAGCGAGACAGGGAGAGAGAGAGAGAGAGAGAGAGAGAGAGGTAGAGCGAGAAAGAGAGAAAGAGCACACAGACACAGTATTGTCAATGATGTATGATCTCAGAGTGGTCAGCTATCCTGGCTTTTCTCATTACTGTGAGCTGCTTATTTTTTTCTCAGAAAGACACACTATTTCCAGCTTAATGTGATACGTAGGGCCTGTTATTCATCTCCACACTACCCACGTTAGATTCCTAGAACTCCTCCTCATTTTGCCATAGGGTTGTTTACGTCACTACTGCCCCCCTAGAGAAAGAATCAATGATCCCAGACGCTTACTCGCTGTGCTTTGCTTTGCTTTGCTTTGCTTTGCTTTGCTTTGCTTTGCTTTGCTTTGCTTTGCTTTGCTTTGCTTTGCTTTGCTGGGCTGTGCTGGGCTGTGCTGTGCTGTGCTGTGCTTTGCTGTGCTGGGCTGGGCTGGGCTGTGCTGTGCTGTGTGCTGTGTGCTGTGTGCTGTGTGCTGTGTGCTGTGTGCTGTGTGCTGTGTGCTGTGTGTGCTGTGTGCTGTGTGTGCTGTGTGTGCTGTGTGTGCTGTGTGTGCTGTGTGTGCTGTGTGTGCTGTGTGTGCTGTGTGTGCTGTGTGCTGTGTGCTGTGTGCTGTGTGTGCTGTGTGCTGTGTGCTGTGTGCTGTGTGCTGTGTGCTGTGTGCTGTGTGTGCTGTGTGCTGTGTGCTGTGTGCTGTGTGCTGTGTGTGCTGTGTGCTGTGTGCTGTGTGCTGTGTGCTGTGTGCTGTGTGTGCGTGCTGTGTGCTGTGTGCTGTGTGTGCTGTGTGCTGTGTGCTGTGTGTGCTGTGTGCTGTGTGCTGTGTGCTGTGTGCTGTGTGCTGTGTGTGCTGTGTGCTGTGTGCTGTGTGTGCTGTGTGCTGTGTGTGCTGTGTGCTGTGTGCGCTGTGTGCTGTGTGTGCTGTGTGCTGTGTGCTGTGTGTGCTGTGTGCTGTGTGCTGTGTGCTGTGTGTGCTGTGTGTGCTGTGTGTGCTGTGTGCTGTGTGCTGTGTGCTGTGTGTGCTGTGTGCTGTGTGCTGTGTGTGCTGTGTGCTGTGTGCTGTGTGCTGTGTGTGCTGTGTGCTGTGTGTGCTGTGTGCTGTGTGCTGTGTGTGCTGTGTGCTGTGTGCTGTGTGTGCTGTGTGCTGTGTGCTGTGTGCTGTGTGCTGTGTGTGCTGTGTGTGCTGTGTGCTGTGTGCTGTGTGCTGTGTGCTGTGTGTGCTGTGTGCTGTGTGCTGTGTGCTGTGTGCTGTGTGCTGTGTGCTGTGTGCTGTGTGCTGTGTGCTGTGTGTGCTGTGTGCTGTGTGCTGTGTGCTGTGTGCTGTGTGCTGTGTGCTGTGTGCTGTGTGCTGTGTGTGCTGTGTGCTGTGTGCTGTGTGTGCTGTGTGCTGTGTGTGCTGTGTGCTGTGTGTGCTGTGTGCTGTGCTGTGCACGGTGCTCACCTTGTAGAAGAAGTACTGCACCAGCTCGGCGATTCTGATATAGTAATAGTGGCCGTGCACCAGCAGCATCTTCTTCAGGTGTTTGAACTTTGGGATCGCGTAATCACTGTTCCGTGCCGCCTGACGTCCCTCTTTCCCCATGACACCTAGGGGAACAGGAGAACAGGAGAGCAGATTAACAGGGGAACAGATGAACATATGGACAGGGGGACAGGAGAACAGGGGAGCAGGGGGACAGATGAACAGGGTAACAGGGGGACATATGGACAGGGGGACAGGGGAACAGGGGGACAGGGGAACAGGGTAACAGGGGGACATATGGACAGGGGGACAGGGGAACAGGAGAACAGGGGGACAGTGGAACAGGGGAACATATGGACAGGGGGACAGGGGAACAGGGGGACAGGGGAACAGGGGGACAGTGGAACAGGGTAACAGGGGGACAGGAGAACATATGGACAGGGGGACAGGGGAACAGGGGGACAGTGGAACAGGAGAACATATGGACAGGGGGACAGGGGAACATATGGACAGGGGGACATATGGACAGGGGAACAGGGGGACAGGGGAACATATGGACAGGGGGACAGGGGGACAGGGGGACAGGGGGACAGGAGAACAGGGGAGCAGGGGAGCAGGGGGAGATCAGAAGAACAGGAGAACAGGGAAGAAGGGTGCTAGATCATAGCTGCAGGTTTCTAGTGTGCTGTGGCAGCAGCCCAGCTAGCTCTGACTCATCCTTCCTTCTGCCCAGAGGTGGGTACATTTGGTACACTACAGGCCAGTTGGCCCAGTTTAACACGGCTCCTTCTTTTTGATCATCGGTTCAACTAGTAGAACATTCTGCTTTCACATTAGACATGGGAAGTGTTGAAACTCAGATGGATGGAGTCTCTGGGTCTCTCTTACAAGTGCATGACTGCAGGGGGAGTGTGTACTCTTGGTGTCATGGTGTGTGTGTGTACTCTTGGTGTCATGGTGTGTGTGTGTACTCTTGGTGTCATGGTGTGTGTGTGTGTACTCTTGGTGTCATGGTGTGTGTGTGTACTCTTGGTGTCATGGTGTGTGTGTGTACTCTTGGTGTCATGGTGTGTGAGTGTGTACTCTTGGTGTCATGGTGTGTGTGTGTACTCTTGGTGTCATGGTGTGTGTGTGTACTCTTGGTGTCATGGTGTGTGAGTGTGTACTCTTGGTGTCATGGTGTGTGTGTGTACTCTTGGTGTCATGGTGTGTGAGTGTGTACTCTTGGTGTCATGGTGTGTGTGTGTACTCTTGGTGTCATGGTGTGTGAGTGTGTACTCTTGGTGTCATGGTGTGTGTGTGTACTCTTGGTGTCATGGTGTGTGTGTGTACTCTTGGTGTCATGGTGTGTGAGTGTGTACTCTTGGTGTCATGGTGTGTGTGTGTACTCTTGGTGTCATGGTGTGTGTGTGTGTACTCTTGGTGTCATGGTGTGTGTGTGTACTCTTGGTGTCATGGTGTGTGTGTGTACTTTTGGTGTCATGGTGTGTGGCATGGGGTTGTGCCGGGGGAGTGTGTATTCTTGGTGTCATGGTTGTCATGACGAGTGTGTACTCTTGGTGTCATGGTTGTGCCGGGGGAGTATGTATTCTTAGTGTCATGGTTGTCATGGTGAGTGTGTACTCTTGGTGTCATGGTTGTCATGGCGAGTGTGTACTCTTGGTGTCATGGCTGTGCCGGGGGAGTATGTATTCTTGGTGTCATGGTTGCCAGGATTCCGATCGACACTCACCGATGCCTACGTGGGCTTCTAAGATCATGCTGACATCATTAGCTCCGTCTCCGATGGCTAACGTGATTGGATGCTCTTTGGAGGCTTTGATCAGTTTGACAATCTGGAGGGACAAAGACAGATAACGGTTACACACATACATCCACCATCTTGGTTTGTGATGAAGTAGCTCTTTCTGCCCTCTTCTCTCCTCTACAACACGCCCTTCCCTTTATGACCACCTCAGTCAATGTTCCCGTTAGAGACGCATCGCCTGTGGCCAGTCACGTGCAAGTCAGTCGCTCATCCAAGGTCTTACTCGCCCACAAACAGCAGTGGGTTACGAGTGAATGAGGAGAGGATGTGAGGGAAGAGAAGGAGGCAGGTGCGTGTGTGTGTGTGTGTGTGCGTGCGTGCGTGTTTGTGCATGTGTGAGTGTGTGCGTGTGTGAGTGTGTGGTGGGGGTGGGGGGGGGGAGGGGGGGTGCTGTTGACCCTGGCTGTCAATATGAGCAAGTGGCTGCTAGAGGGAGAATGGTTCTTCTCTCCCTTATTAAGTACACCAATTTAAACCGGACTCTCACAATCTTTCTCTATCTCTGTCTTTCTCTATCTTTCTTTATCTCTCTCTCTTTCTCTCTCTCTCTCGCACACATACAGGGTATGAGGGTATATTTCAGTAAGCAAGCTATTTATATTCAAACACGGTCTATTTCAAGCTCTCTGGAAGTGATGCTGGATAGAAGAATAGAATAGAATCTGTGACCATTACAGAAAATGTCTCCCCCTCCCCCCAAGG
>NC_137922.1:592500-602500 GCF_963457725.1 Sprattus sprattus | reverse complement strand
TGGGACTTCACACTTGTTCCTCAGTGAACTAAATATGACAATGAGATACAGGGCTCTGGCTGGTTCAACCACCCGCAGGCTAATTCTATTATGCCATGGGTGTACATCTGGATCATAGCCATCCGTTGCATGGGAGGGACAGGCAGGCCCCTAGGGCGTGTAAAACGGATAGTGGCATGTCTGTGTCAGCATGAGTTTGTCTGGCTAAATAATTAGCCAGATTAATTGAGCTCTAGTGTAATGTGGGACACCGTAATAAATCCTGCCATTTGGAACCGGGTGGTAGTTTGGACTATCTCTCCTGTACTGTATGTCAGCAGAATTCATTAGGGGGAGGGTGTGAGATTATTTCATCCTGTCTGGCACGTCCCAAACGCTCCATTTCTGTAGTAATGTCACCCCTCCCCATAGCAACAACAGACATGGGTCAGCCCCACTGCCAACGGCAACTGTGGAGGATCCAAAATTATGTCACGTCTGGCGACCAGCCTGCCCCAAATCTGTCAGTGTTTTGCCAGGGAGACTGGGGCAGGCTGACTTGACTTAACTCTGGATTGCATTGGGGGACCAGCCCAGGCCGTGAGCCCAGAGAGAGGCCTCCTGCGCTGGGGTGAGAGCTGAGAGCTGAGGCAGGCAACACATGGGACAGACCCAAGCATGGTTACACTGCTTCCAGTTAGCATTAATGGGTATCAGCTGTATATTCAGCCTGAAGAGACATCAATTTAATTCCAAGACTTGTCTCGTCAAAGCGAAGAGTCTGTAAGACTTCCAATCATAGCCATTTAGAGACACATATCAAATATAGCACAGGTAAAGAAGCACAGTGGCACATGAAACACATAGTCAGGTGCCTCATAGGTCATTAGACATGTTTGTGCAATACATTTCATTTTGCTCTCTGTACGGTAGTGTGTACTGATTGTGCAGTACATGTAAGGTAGTGTGAACTGTTTGTGCAGTACATGTATGGTAGTGTGTTCTGTTTGTGAATCACATACACGATAGTGTTTACTGTTTGTGCAGCACATGTACGGTAGGCTGTACTGGGTCATTATACGTGTTTGTGCAGTACATGTAAGGTAGTGTGTTCTGATTGTGCAGTACATGTAAGGTAGTGTGAACTATTTGTGCAGTACATGTATGGTAGTGTGTTCTGTTTGTGAATCACATACACGATAGTGTTTACTGTTTGTGCAGCACATGTACGGTAGGCTGTACTGGGTCATTATACGTGTTTGTGCAGTACATGTAAGGTAGTGTGTTCTGATTGTGCAGTACATGTAAGGTAGTGTGAACTATTTGTGCAGTACATGTATGGTAGTGTGTTCTGTTTGTGAATCACATACACGATAGTGTTTACTGTTTGTGCAGCACATGTACGGTAGGCTGTACTGGGTCATTATACGTGTTTGTGCAGTACATGTAAGGTAGTGTGAACTGTTTGTGCAGTACATGTAAGGTAGTGTGAACTGGGTCATTATACGTGTTTGTGTAGTACATGTAAGGTAGTGTGAACTGTTTGTGCAGTACATGTAAGGTAGTGTGTTCTGATTGTGCAGTACATGTAAGGTAGTGTGAACTGTTTGTGCAGTACATGTAAGGTAGTGTGTTCTGTTTGTGCAGTACATGTAAGGTAGTGTGAACTGTTTGTGCAGTACATGTAAGGTAGTGTGTTCTGATTGTGCAGTACATGTATGGTAGTGTGAACTGTTTGTGTAGTACATGTACGGTAGTGTGTTCTGTTTGTGCAGTACATGTAAGGTAGTGTGTACTGGGTCATGGGTGCTGCGCTCACCACTGCGTTGTGCTCCACTCGTGCTCGCACTTGTTCCACCTTGCCAGAGACGACTCGGGGGAAGATGGAGGAGTCGGCTCCTTTGCAGAACAGGTAGTACTCTCCTGAGGGGGTGGGGGTGGGGGGGTGGGGGGGGGGAAGCAAACAGAACACAAATGTCACGAGGGAGTCGCTAGTCATTAGCGCCTCATTAGCATTAGCCGTGCGGCGAGCGCTAGTCATTAGCGCCTCATTAGCATTAGCCGTGCGGCGAGCGCGTTGAAGGTCTTCATCAGTGCTTGACTATTAGTATGCCATCTGCCTGCTGACCCACTTGCACAAACATTGCCTTCTCAGGCGCGCACACATACCCACACGCGAGTACAAACACACACAGACACACACGCGAGTACAAACACACACAGACACACACGCGAGTACAAACACACACAGACACACACGCGAGTACAAACACACACAGACACACACGCGAGTACAAACACACACAGACACACGGAGTACAAACACACACAGACACACACGCGAGTACAAACACACACAGACACACACGCGAGTACAAACACACACAGACACACACGTGAGTACAAACACACACAGACACACACGCGAGTACAAACACACACACACACACACACACACACACACACGCACGCACACACACACACACACACACACACACACACACACACAGGCAGGCCTAAAAGCCTTTGCAGGTTGCTGATTGAATCATTCCCCAGCTGCTCATACCTGCGCTAGGGAAAGAATCTGCTGAAGCCTAAGTGAGATGAGAGGATAGCTGTCTCCACTGTCTCTATCTGCCCTGATGGGACACGTGGGTCTGCATTAAAGAGACATATGTCCCCATATGCACCGAGAGGACAATCACTGAGCATGGACTATATAAAGCAAAGATTAGAGCCAATAATGGACTATATAGAATAGTGATCAGAACCAATAATGGACTATATAGAATAGTGATCAGAACCAATAATGGACTATATAGAATAGTGATCAGAACCAATAATGGACTATATAGAATAGTGATCAGAACCAATAATGGACTATATAGAATAGTGATCAGAACCAATAATGGATTACTTAGAGCAGTGATCAGAACCAATAATGGATTATATAGAATAGTGATCAGAACCAATAATGGACTATATAGAATAGTGATCAGAACCAATAATGGATTACTTAGAGCAGTGATCAGAACCAATAATGGATTATATAGAATAGTGATCAGAACCAATAATGGATTATATAGAGCAGTGATCACTGATCAGAACCAATAATGGACTTTATAGAGCAGTGATCAGGACCAATAATCTAATGATTTACTGTGTAACTAATATATGTGTTGTGGTGTTGTTCTTGTTCAGGAATGCTGCTCTTGGTTAGCGTATGGACATCTCTTTATGGACAAGGCAGCTATCGAAACGGTGTCAATTATCGGACAGCGTGTGTTATCGGCAAACGTTAGCGTTGTCATGTTAGTCCAATATTAAACTGAGCATATCGATTGTTGATCCATTATTAAACTTAACATTTTGATTGTTTAACAGAATGGCCAATGTTTTACACTGTCCGATAACTGACATAGCTACTCTAAATGATGAATAAAGTGATTTTAGAACAATAAGTGAAACACGTAGGTAATTTAAAATAACGATGAATACATGGACTATACATTCTAGTTGTGGTGCTGTTCAATACATACGCTGTGTGTGCGTGTGTTGCATACCTGCACTGGATCTCACAATAACACTCATCCTTCTTCTCACAGAGTCGAAGGTCAGCACCTCCAGCAGCTCAAACCTGGAGGCAGACGGACAAACACACACCATGAGATCCTTATGCACCTCAAACACACACCATGAGATCCTTATGCACCTCCAAACACACACCATGAGATCCTTATGCACCTCCAAACACACACCATGAGATCCTTATGCACCTCCAAACACACACCATGAGTCCATTATGCACCTAAAACACACACTTTGAGTTCCTTATGCACCTAAAACACACCATGAGTTCCTTATGCACCTCAAACACACACTTTGAGATTCTTATGCACCTCCAAGGCCTGGGCCCTGCCAAATGTTGACGTCTGATCTACAAAGATCCAGATCCACACAGCAGATGAAAGGCAGTGGAAATAAGGCAGTCAGGCATATCTCAACACTTTTCTTTGATTTGGCAAAAGGCGAACATCTTCACAAACAAACACACACACACACACACACACACACACACAGCAGATTCCCAGACTAGCAGCCGGGGTAAATAAATAATAAATACATCCAGCAACGTAAAGGTCAGTCTGTCAGTCAGATGTGAGAATGGGCGATGCTTATGGGAGGGGTCAGAACAGTATGCCCTCCATATGATCACGTGTGTGTGTGTGTGTGTGTGTGTGTGTGTGTGTGTGTGTGTGTGTGTGCGATGCTTATGGGAGGGGTCAGAACAGTATGCCCTCCATATGATCACGTGTATGTGTGTGTGTGTGTGTGTGTGTGTGTGTGTGTGTGTGTGTGTGTGTGTGTGTGTGTGTGTGTGTGCGATGCTTATGGGAGGGGTCAGAGCAGTATGCCCTCCATATGATCACATCTCACCCTCCCTTCATTGCAACTCTTGAGGAGGGAATGAGAGAGGCGTTCCCTCCTCAGCCCTTCAAATACCCCCGTGACCCTCCCGCCCCACACACACACACACCCCTGCCTGGCTGCTGTGGTGTGTGAGATGAGGGTGTCCAGACAGGTTTATCACAGAATGATCTAACTCTGAATAGGCTTGCAGCTGCCGGTGTGATGAGGGCTGGCCACTGGTCACACAGCAGACGGCTGTGTGTGTGTGTGTGTGTGTGTGTGTGTGTGTGTGTGTGTGTGTGTGTGTGTCTGTGTGTCTGTGTGTCTGTGTGTCTGTGTGTCTGTGTGTCTGTGTGTCTGTGTGTCTGTGTGTGTGTGTGTCTGTGTGTCTGTGTCTGTGTGTGTGTGTGTGTCTGTCTGTGTGTGTGTAAGGTGTGTGTGTGTGTGTGTGTGTGTGTGTGTGTCTGTGTGTGTGTGTGTGTGTGTGTCTGCGTGTCTGTGTGTGTGTGTGTGTGTGTGTAAGGTGTGTGTGTGTGTGTGTGTGTGTGTGTGTGTGTGTGTGATATGACCCCAGCGCTGAGGCCTCACTCACCTCTCGATCTCGTCCTCCCTGTTGAGGATCTCCATGTGATTGTCCTTCAGCCGCAGGTAGGTGAAGCCCAGCCTGCAGAGAACAGAACACAGGGCCGTCACACCACTGGACGAGTCACATGAGGAGGCTCTGCTTCTTAGGGCTTGGAATGGAAAGGCATACTAAAGTCTAAGCAAAGAAGTCTTTGTGAACAACAAATCTACTGCTGAGTGTTTGCTATGCCTAATGTGGGTTTTTCTGGGTGAGTGTGTGTGTGTGTGTTTGTGTGTGTGTGTGTGTGTGTGTGTGTGAGTGTGAGTGTGTATGTGAGTGTGGGTGTCTGTGAGTGTGTGATTGTGTGTTTGTGTGTGTGTGTGTGTGTGTGTGAGATCGTGACTGTGAGTGTCTGTGTAACTGAGCACCTGAGATAGTATACTGTATGTGTGAGTAAGTAATAACGCTGTGAGCGTGTTAATGTGTGTGTCTGTGAGTGTGAGTGTGAGAGTGTCTGTGATCTGTGAGTGTGTGTGAGTGTGAGTGTGAGTGTGCGTGAGTGTGAGTGTGAGTGTGAGTGTGAGTGTGTCTGTGAGTGTGAGTGTGTGTCTGTGAGTGTGTGTGAGAGTGTGAGTGTGGGTGTTTGTGAGTGTGAGTGTGTGTGTGTGTGTGTGAGAGTGTGAGAGTGTGTGTGTGTGTGTGTGAGTGTTAGTGTGAGTGTGAGAGTGAGTGTGTGTGAGTGTGAGTGTGAGTGCGAGTGTGTGTGTGTGTTAGGGATGCACGATAATATCGGCAAGACATCGGTATTGGCAGATATCGGCTTCAAAACTGAATTATCGGTATCTGCAGATATGAAAAATTTCTGCCGATATACCTGGCCGATAAGGTGACGTGTAAATTATGCACACGCAAAGCAAATGTTTATGAGCGTCGGCTGTGTGGCAGTAGCCTACTTCACAGTATCAGAGGATGATGACAAAATGCCTATTTGTCAGAAAACTTTTCAGGAGAAGGAGGAGGAGATTCAGCTTGGCCATAACGTAGGTTGCATGCATAGATGCAGATGCAACGCTTTACAACATTACCTGTCGCGCTAATAGACGTTAATAAGTTACGGAGTTAGCTAGACAACACTAGCTTGTTAGCTTGCATGCTACGTGACACCAGAGAAGTTGATGATACCTCATTTCACGGGATGTTAAACGTTATGCCACAAGCCCACACTATCTGTGCATGGCTCACTTTTGCATTTATGGAATTTAGACAGCTAACTTGGCAATAACGTTACATAGATTAGTCTAGAAATCCTAGAAGGGACGTTATTAAACTGTAAGTCAGTTAACCAAGGTTAGCTTGCAAAGTTAGCCAAGCATGCTATGTGACACCAGAGAAGTTGATGATGCCTCATTTGACGCAATGTAAAACGTTATGTCACGAGCCCACGCTATCTGTACATGGCTTACTTTTCCATATATGGAATTTATACAGCTAACTTGGCAATAACGTTACATAGATTAGTCTAGAAATCCTAGAAGGGACGTTATTAAACTGTAAGTAAGTTAACCAACGTTAGCTTGCCAAGTAAGCCAAGCTGCATTTCCAGAGTGTAGTTGTTCAAGTTCAAGGAGGTTCTGTTCAAGTATGAAAATTGTGACGTGAAAATATAAATAAATCTGCCATATTTAAAACCATTTCAGTTTCATGAGTGAATGTCTATTTCTAAATTGATACAAATCAAGTCTGTAATGTCCTGTATTTACAGCAATACCCTATCATAATAGCAGATTAATTCTAGTACAGGAGAGACTTTTCAATAATTAAAAAGCTGAGGTGTATATATCGGTATCGGCATCGGCAATCGGCCAAAATGAGCTTGTAAATATCGGCATATCGGATATCGGCTAAAATTCAATATAGTGCATCCCTAGTGTGTGTGTGAGAGTGTGAGAGTGTGTGTGTGTGTGTGTGTGTGTCTGTGTGTGTGTGTGTGAGTGTGTGAGTGTTTGTGTGGTGTGGGGGGGAGGCAGCACCTCTTCATGCCCTCCACCAGCGCCACCTCGTCAGGGGAGGAGGATATGTAGAAGGAGGTGGCTTTGCCCTGGTGGATGCCCCGTTTGATGCCATCCACGGTCTCCTCCTCCTTCACCTGCACCGTGTGGCACAGGCACAGGGCACGGAAAAACAGTTCCTCATGCTCCTGTGGACACACACACACACACACACACACACACACACACACACACACACACACACACACACACACACACACACACACACACACACACACACACACACACACACACAGATGGAGTTAAATAGCAACACACACACACACACACACACACACACACACACACACACACACACACACACACACACACACACACACACACACACAGAGGGAGTTAAATAGCAACACACACACACACACAGGGAGTTCGAAAGCAACAAGGTGGAGTTAAATAGCAACACGCGCACACACACACATACCCATAGTGAAATATATACATATACATGTATAAATAGCCAGTCAATGACACACACAAACATACACACACACACACACACAAACACACACTATCTTAGCAGGGAGCACAGCTCCTCTCACACACACTTAATGAATTCCTGGAGCGTAAGATGACACAGCCCTGCCGTCTGCCTGGTGCATGTGACGACAGCAGCGTCACACCCCGGCCGCCGCACACACACACAGGCCGCGGTGACACTCTATCTCCAGGTGTCGTTTGAAAGCGTCCGTCTCAAAGGGGTATCACTGACTGGAGCCAGAGCCACAGAGCACAGCTGAGACTCCGAGTCTGAAGCTCAGCCAAAGCCAACACTCAGTACGGCTGACCTGCTAACATCTAACAACAACCAACAGGAGCAGCACGTTGGGGGTCGAAAAACACACACATGCAGAAAGAGTACAAGAGCTTGTTTTTCTCTCTGACTCACACACACACACACACACACACAGACACACACACACACACACACACACAGAGCTTTTCCCTAAGTCTAATCGAGAAGGTTTCGATTGGACTCCAATTTGCAGGGCCTATTCAGAAGTAGTTTTTCATGGCCCATATTCATTTTGTCATCTGCCAGTCTGCATCCCTTATCTGAGATAGCATTCGTTTCAGCTCAGAGCAGCGTGCTGCTCACTGGACTCCATCTCCAACACAGACTCCCAGTAGAAACCATCCTCCCCCTACCGCCGGTGGAAACGCACCTTTTATACGGAGTGCACATCCAGCTCTCTTTCTCTTTGTAAACTTTTCCTGATTGATGACACTGATGTTAACTTCTGTCTGCATGCCTACACTGTTTTACAGTGAGCTGTGTTGTTTGACTGAAAGTCTATCGTGTCATGTCATCTCCAGGATTGATGTTTTAAGTCCTCCTCTCATTGTGGTACACAAGTACACCTACCTTCACGTCTGCGTCAGGTGACGAGTCGATCATGTCCATGCCCGTGGCTCCGGTCATGATCTGCCCGTTGCAGATGGCATGAGGCACGTACACGTGTCCGTCCACACAGCACTCGATGAACTCCATGTTGTTTTCCGTCAGGGTTCCCGTTTTGTCCGTGAACACATATTCAACCTGCAACGCAACGCAGGGGGGGGGGGGGGGCATTAGCTGAAAGGCCAAACGCCCCACTGATTCCTCTTGGCTGAGCACACAGGCATTCAGTAAACAGCCATAAGTGCTTGTCTTGGACACTAATTGGAATACTGACTGATTTCCAGTGGTCTGAATGATTAGCTGATTGACTGATTCTATGCAGCGAGGCATGTGTGATCTATCCTGTTTTTATTTATAGCACGCTGATCAATAAAAGCCTGAGGGGAGGACACCACTACACATCTAGTGTGTGGGTCTTAAAACATTCCCGTGTTCCTCGGTGTGTGACCTCCGTACCTGTCCCAGCTCCTCGTTGAGGTCGGAGGTGTTGACGAGCGCCCCGGTGCCCAACTCTTCGTCGAACATGTCGTCGTCCCAGGTGATGAAGTAGGAGCCCAGGAACTTCTGCATCTCCACGGTAACGTACATGGAGACGGGGATGATGTAGTTGAACAGAACCATGAAGGCCAGGAAGTCGGTGAAGGCTCTGATAAGCTGCGGGAGGAACAACAACACGGACAAAGTTCAAGTTCAAAGTTCAAAGTTCAAAGTACTTTATTTGTCATTGCCACAAAGACAACAAGACAGTAGAGGCAGCAACAGACTTCTTACACAGCTAAATAATAATAAATAACAATTAATAAATAGATTCATAAATATCATAGATAAAATAATAATTTAAAAAAAGCAATATATCTCCATATTAAGGTGCATCAAGTGTTAGAGTGCAGTCCAATTGACAAGAGCCAATTAGGTCAGGTTCTGAAATGTTTTGGTCTAAATATTTGGCTTTGTATTGCAGATGTTTTGAGGACCAATGATCGGAACTAACGGACCTTAATCAAGTAAAAAAAGCGTGTAAAAAGGTGACATCATGCACTGCCTAACCAATCAGAGAGAATGGGCCTTTGCTGTCTAACCAATCAGAAATTAGCTATTCTAATCGAGACCATAAGCCTTGATCAAGAGGAAGACGTCCCTGTGTCCCCCGTGTTGGAGATAGAGGATGAGGAAGATAGGAGTGGAGATGAAGACTCACGATGTGCCGCTGCCTCTCCGTCTCGGTCTTCTGGTTGTACCAGGGCTCGTCTCTGTCGGGGTCCGCCTGCCAGGCGTACTTGAGGACGGTGTTGATGAGGGCTTTGCTGATCAGGATGCACAGATAGACAATCAAGTAGGAGTTCATCGACCTGGACGGGACACACAAGATCCACAGGGGAGGGGGGGATGCAGAAGGGTTCAATGGTTAGAGAATGATAGCACTCATTCAGACAAGCAGCATCAGCACTATACATTTAATTGTGATCCACGTAAAGAAACAAAGGCGTGAATCACAGCTGATAGTCCCCAAGTTGGATGCAAAGGTTTGGGAGGTGCATACTCTGGCAGTAGAGGAAGCTGACTAGGGGGAACTGCAAA
>NC_137922.1:582500-590000 GCF_963457725.1 Sprattus sprattus | reverse complement strand
ATGGTGGCGTGTATTGAGTCGATCTCCTCCTCTGTGTTGAAGGCCTTGGTATCCTGCACTGCGTAGTACGTCTGTGAGGGCGAAAGAAGAAACTCAAAGATCAGGAAAACATACCACGTTAAAACCTCAGAACACCACAAAAAACCTCAAAACCTTAAAACCCATCGCCACAAGAAAACTACACTCCAATGTAAACAGATATCGTTGACCATTTTAATGTTTGCAGGTTAACTTAAGCTACACAACAACATGGTGATAACAGACACACACACACACACACACACACACACACACTCACTCACAGTGGTCTTGTCGTTTTTCACAAACTCATTCTAATGAAACCTCTAGACGCAAGCTACAGATCAACCCTTCACCAATAAACTCACAGCTGGGTTCAAACCCTCCAACATACCTAAGGACCCTTAGGACATAGGCATAACTGAGTCCTCAAAATAAAACCTTCTAAAATGGTCTTTTGCCAGGGACCCCAAACACAAGCCATCTAGCTACTGTCTTGAAACCATGGCACTGAATCAGCACTAAACAGCTGCTCTTTGACTGGACAGGGGCTCCCCCCCCCCCCCCCCCCCCCCCGTTGGTGACTGATAGGGGTTTACCTTGTGACTGGACTCCCCATCCAAACTGGCAGTGGTAACGAAGCAGGTCCCATCGTCTCGACTGGTGGACATAAGGATGAGGTCGCATGGGAAGGACTCGTCCTCCTTCACCCTCACGAGATCTCCCACCTGACCAGGCAATACAGTTCACCACATGTTAGCATGAGCGAGAGAGAGAGCACTCACATATTACCATGGCGGTATGAGTTTTTCCTTTTCAGTTACCTCCCCAACAGTTACCTTCTGAGGCCTATGTTAAATATGGACACCTTAAACATTAAGGGACACCTACAGGAAAGAGTCACATTTCTTCTTATCTTGTGGAGTTGGCGAATTATAATTACATGTGTGGAGTTGTTGAGCATAATTGCTAACGTGAAAGAAACGGCATAACAAATCAGATGGCACCCCATGTATTTCTCCAGGGCTCTCCCGATTTCACTTCTGAATTCTAAGTTGAAATTTATATATAAGTCTTCAGAACTTTTTGGGACGTTAGACCAGGATGTTGAGGACATTACTAAACTATTTCTCTTTAACACAGTCTAAAAGCAAAGCATTGCACTGCATTGCACATCTAAAAGGACAAGCTGCCACACGTCTGGCTTTAAAAGGGGGACTCAGCACTTTAGATTAATGGATGAGAGGCGGCCATTATTTAAGCTTCTAGAAACATTCATTATGACAAATGAAAATATTTACTCCAACACAAATGAAAATATGCACACTTCAGTGTTCACAAAGTGATCCGATCCTCAGCGCTGACGTTACATAACAGATCACAGAAACCAACCAGATTAAAAGCAGCACAATCCTTCAGCCTCACTCACTCTCCCTCACACATACACACACACACACACACACACAACCTCAGCATTAATCGATGCCGTGTTCAACCAAAATAAAACAAACACAAAATTGTTCATTAGGTTATTACAACCAGGTACTTCATTTCCTTAATCCCTTCCTGACGCGTCCCTCAGAAGTAGGGTCATTTAGAGGAAGGTCCCTGGAGAAGGTTAAGAGACTTCCACTGAGATAGAGAGTAAGGGGAGACACGCTATCATGCACTTGGGCATCTTCAGAAACTGACAGGTAGCGGCCTCCATTGTCAGGCCTATACCAAAGAAAAGGTCCAATTTTGTTTCATGTCAGGTATAACCAGTAGAGCCTTGCTGTGTGGCGCAGGCAATGTTTTTCTGTACCCTTAAGCGTCAAAGAGTGTCTATTAGCTCAGGATATATTTGAACCCCTTGTATTGGAAATGTGATTGGTGGAATCAAATAAATAATGAAATGTGTATGAATGTGTGTGTGAGTGAGTGAGAGAGAGAGAGAGAGTGTACAAAGATAATTACCCTGAGGTTTCGACTCTGTTTCCGCACCACATTGCCATGCTGGATGACATGCACTGGACACTGGTTGATGGAATTGTCTGCCTTGTGCCGAAGCCAGTCCTCATAGCCCTGACAGAATGAAAGAGAGAGACAGAGAGAGATGGAGAGGGAGAGAGAGGGAGAGGGAGAGAGAGAGAGAGATGGAGAGGGAGAGATGGAGAGGGAGAGAGAGAGCGGGAGAGAGAGAGAGAGATGGAGAGGGAGAGAGAGAGGGAGAGAGATGGAGAGGGAGAGATGGAGAGGGAGAGATGGAGAGGGAGAGATGGAGAGGGAGAGAGATGAGAGAGGGAGAGATGACAAAAGAAAGGGGCGGTGGGGGGCGGTGGGGGGGGGGGGGAGGGGGGGGGGAGGTAGGATGAAACAAAGCAGTGATTGAGAGGAAGAAAGAGTGGGAGAGAGAGAGAGAGCTTGAACAGACTTGTTTGTCTCTGATCATCAGCCTTGTGTCATTGTGTTGCCGGCCCGGCTGAGATTAGAGTGGTGGGTGCGGTGGCGGTGGCGGCGGCGGTGGCGGTACCTGTTTGATGGCTGTGACAGTGATGACAAAGAAGAGAGGCAGGCCACTGGTGATGGGACTGGTTGGAGTGTCGATGATAAGCTGCAGAGGAAACAAGAGAGAGAGAGAGAGAGAGAGAGGGAGAGGGAGGGAGAGAGATAGAGAGAGAGAGAGAGAGAGAGAGAGGGAGAGAGAGAAAGAGAGGGAGAGAGATAGAGAGAGAGAAAGAGAGAGAGAGAGAGAGAGGGAGAGGGAGGGGAGAGAGAGAGAGATAGAGAGAGAGATAGAGAGAGAGGGAGGGAGGGAGAGAGAGAGAGAGAGAGAGAGAGAGAGAGAGAGAGAGAGAGAGAGAGAGAGAGAGGGAGGGAGGAAGGGAGAGAGAGAGAGATAGAGAGAGAGAGAGGGAGAGAGAGGGAGAGAGAGAGAGAGAGAGAGAGAGAGAGGGAGAGAGAGGAAGGGAGAGAGATAGAGAGAGAGAGAGAGAGAGAGAGGGAGAGAGAGAGGGAGGGAGGGGAGAGAGATAGAGAGAGAGAGAGGGAGGGAGGGATATAGATAGAGAGAGAGAGAGGGAGGGAGGGAGAGAGATAGAGAGAGAGAGAGAGAGAGAGAGAGGGAGAGAGAGAAAGAGAGGGAGAGAGATAGAGAGAGAGAGAAAGAGAATTTTGAATTTTAATAATCCTTTATTACAAAAAAACATCTGTTTTACCTTACATCTTAAAACATCTCAAAACCACCATAACAAAAGAAAACAGAAAGAAAAAACTACAAATAAACTCTTATAAAAAGCAAAGTGCAAACACTAGTTCCCCATTGATCACAGAACACACTGCCCCCTTATAAGACCACACACTTTCAAATCCATCAAGATTTCCTGTGGAAGTATAAAATGAAAACTCCATTATTACTCTTGTTCTAATGAGTCTAAATAAAACAGTTAACACATCAGTGTCCGAGTCTTGTTCTATTTTGTTCTTTCTACTAATGTAGACCGCCATTTTTGCGTTACCTAAAATAAAATTGATCAATTCTCCTTTTGATTTGTTCATTTTGCTATATTTAAAACCAAGAATGAACATTTGTTTTAAAAAAATGTCATCAAAAGCCTTAAAAAAGCTGTGCAAAAAAATCAAACAATGGGCATAATCTTACACACTTCAAAAACGCATGAAATACGGTCTCCCTTTCTTTGCAAAAAAGGACAGTCCTGAGTGACCTCTGGATTTATAACAGAAATAAAAGAATTCACTGCCACTATTCCCTGCAACACCCTCCATTGCAAATCCCCCCATCCTTTTTGTTAATGGCAGCTTGTACAGTGCTCTCCATTCCGGCTTAACATTACTTGCTAGGGCTAACACACTTCGCCAGGGTGTATCGACTCTGGAGCTTAGCCACTTCTTATTTAATACTTTCACACAATTTCTGTACATAACATTACCGCCTGACTTCGTCGAAGTCCATTTTCACTAACTCAGTAGAATCATCCACTTCTGGGAACAAAAGTAATTTAGGGAAAGGGTCAGTGTGATCCGGAACTATCAGACCCTTTCCATAAGCCTTCAGTAGGTTTTGTTCCTCTGGTGTGAGGGCATTCCTTAGCCTCTGTAAAATCTGTCCCATTACACGCATTGATCTGAGTCCCATCCGACTCATCATTTCCTCAACATTTTTTAGTTTGTGTCCACATAGGTTTTACAATTTCATGCAGAGTTATTACTCCTGTCTGACAAAGTCTTGTGTTTTAAAAGCAGGGCTGCCACCAGTTATGTCCAGCCTTGCCCCATTTATCACAGGCTCATTTAAAAGCCAATGTACAGATACATCCTCGTCATCTTCCTCTTCATTCCTTTGTACCTTAAATAAAATCCACACTTTGAAAAGTCCTTTGTAAAAACCAGGTAATCCCATTGTGTCCACTTTAGCAGGGTCCATTAAAAACAAGGATTTATCCTGTCCCAATCCTCCCACAGTGCGTAGGATTGTATTTGCCACTCCTCTCCAGGTCAGTTTTCTCTGGCCCTGTGAGAAGCCTCTGAATGAAATGCATTCTGAAAGCTGCACCTCTACTAGCCAAGTGCACGATTCCTTGTCCTCCCTCATCTCTAGGAAGATATAAAACGCTTTGAGGAAGCCAATGCAGTCGGTCCCAAAAGAAATCAATTAAAAGTGCTTTGTACATTGGCCAATAGGTTTGGCGGTGGATCCAAGACAGCCAAACGATGCCATAAAAAAGATGCTACCAAGTTATTTATAATCAGACAGCGTCCCCTGTATGACATCTGTGGTAAAAGCCATGTCCATTTCTTTAACCGTCCCTTTACTTTCTCAAGAATTCCATCCCAATTCTTTTTAACCATATTCTCATCCCCAAGAAAAACCCCAAGATATTTAAATCCCCCCTTTTTCCATTTCAACCCCTCTGGGAGTTTTGGCAAATCATCTGTCCAATTGCCCATCTGAATTGCCTCACTTTTACCCCAATTCACTTTTGCAGAGGATATTCGTCCAAATTTGTGTGATACTTGAATCAATGTGTCAACATCACTTTGACTATTTACCACCACCACCACATCATCAGCATAGGCAGAGAGGGAAAAAAACATTATCACAGTTTGGCAAGGACAACCCCGACATTTTAGACCTTAATTTGTGTAGAAAAGGCTCTATTGCCATGGAATAGAGCATTCCAGACAAGGAACAACCTTGTCTCACACCCCTGCAAGCTTTAAAAGGGGAACACAAACTACCATTCACTCTTCAATACACTTTCAATGTTATTGTACAACATTTTTAACATTACGAATAAACCCTTCATTAAAACCAAAAACCTCTAAAACCCTCCATAAATAATTATGCTCAACTCGATCAAACGCCTTTTCCTGATCCATGAACACAAAGCCAAATTCCTTTTTCATGCTATTAGATATTTCAATAACATCTCTTATAAGTACAATATTATCAAAAATGGACCGCTCAGGAACACAGTATGTTTGGTCTATGTTTATGATTTGTCCAATCTCTTTAGCCAACCTGGTAGCCAATACTTTTGACAGGATTTTCACATCCGTGCATAACAGCGACACTGGACGCCACTGCTTTAGGTCAGTCAGGTCGCCTTTCTTTGGCAACAGGGTTAACACTGCCCTTCGACAGCTCAGAGGTAGCATCCCCTTCTCAAAACTGTCATTTAAGACTTCCAGGAGATCCTTCCCCACCACTGGCCAAAAACCCTTGAAGAACTCAACAGGTAGTCCATCAATTCCCGGCGCCCGTCCATTTTCCATACACATCAGCGCAGAGTAAAGTTCCTTAAGCGACAGGCCTCCGTCCAATTTCTCTGCTGAAACTTCTGAAAGCTGTGGCAGTCCATTGAGGAAATCATCCTCCTGCTCCTGCTCCCTGACCCACTCGCTTTTAAAAAGATCAGAATAAAAACATCTGGCACGTTTCCTTATTTCAGCTGGCTTTTTTAAAAGTTCTCCAGTCTCTGAGCGCACAGCATGAATTATCTTCTTCCTTCCATTTTTTTTTTCCAAATTAAAAAAATATTTAGATGGAGCATCCATTCCATAAACATTTTGTATTCTTGAGCGGACCAATGCTCCCTGAGCTTTTCTGCCCAACATATCCTCCAATTTTTTCTTTTTTTCTTTAAGAATATCCATACTCTCCAAATTCCCTGTGTTATCCACTACTTCCTGTAGGTCTAAAATTTCGTTCTCTATTAATATCATGGATCTGGCTAAGTCTCTAGTAACATTAAAAGTGTATTTCTGACACAAATGTCTAATTTGCGCCTTTGCAACATCCCACCATTGCTGTAATGAGGGAAATAACGGTTTCTCAAACCTCATACTTTCCCAAAAAACACAAAAAGCATCTTTAAACACTTTATCCTCTAGTAGCATCTTATTAAAATGCCAATATGCACTTTTTGGTTTGACAGCGGTTTTAAATATGACACAACTGACCATGCAATGGTCTGAAAAACCAACAGGGCTAATAAAAGACGTTCGAAATGCACTAAAACAATGCTTAAAACAATAAATGCGATCTAGCCTAGCCATTGATACATAATTATCACAACAATGGGTCCAACTGTATTGTCTCTGCTTCTTATGAAAAGCTCTCCAAGTATCAATTAATTCATAATTTTCAATTAATTCAACAAAACGTTTGCGTGAGGCAGCATGAGGTTCTGCATGATTGCGGTCTAGAACATCAGCAGTGCAATTAAAATCCCCACCCAAAAACAGAAAATCAGTACTATTGCATGTATTAAGAAGATCACTGAGCTTATCCAAAAAAACCATCCTCTCTACAGCTAATGTAGGAGCATAAACACAAATGAAAACAAACACTTCATTTTCAAATACAGCTTTAACTTTCAACAGTCTTCCTTCAACCACCTCTTCTACATCATATGAAAATGGAAGGAAAGACTTTGCAAAGATTACAGCGACACCTCCACTTAACG
This sequence comes from Sprattus sprattus, assembly GCF_963457725.1. Taxonomy (NCBI): domain Eukaryota; kingdom Metazoa; phylum Chordata; class Actinopteri; order Clupeiformes; family Clupeidae; genus Sprattus; species Sprattus sprattus. The sequence continues at coordinate 583,014 of NC_137922.1, read as the reverse complement.
ATGTATTGTGACTTTGTATGACAAGCCCATCCCACTCTTTCACCCAATCCACTTCATTTTTTGTATTACTATGAGTCTCTTGTACTAAGAAAACATCAATATTTTTCTGTCTACTCAGTTCAAAAAAATCGGCTCTTTTCTTTTGATCTCTGGCTCCATTCAGATTTAAGGTAGCAACTCTTACTTCAGCCATTTCAAAAAAAGAGATAAACCAGAAAACATAAAAGAAATTACTGTACTTCATCATCAGAAGGCTCTCCTTTCCTCAATTTATATACAATTTTTTTCAAGCGAAACATTTCTTGCTCTGTGAACCCTTCTCCATCAGAGGTTTTCATTAGATATTTTGCATCGTTTATAAATTGCTGTTTGTTTGCAAAAAACTCATCTAACTTCACATTTCTTTGATGTTTGGTGGTCTGAAGGAAATGGCTAATCTCCTTTAATGAATAGACCACCACTAAAGGTGTATAATTGTCCTGCGAGCTTGAGTCAGTTGAGTAGCCATCACTCT
>NC_137922.1:567500-577500 GCF_963457725.1 Sprattus sprattus | reverse complement strand
CTAGCAGGTAGGGGATTACATCTGAGGCAGCACCTAAAACACTTACATAAGCTGGGAAATATTGCCTATTATCACTTCAAAGGCTTTTCTTACCAGCAGCGGTACCAACCCTGGGAGTGGAGAGTGAAACCTCCTTTATTTCTAATTCTTCGCCTTTCATTAGGAGTGATTTAATACAGCTCATACTGGATTAAGTGAAATATCAGAGGTATACGCTTTTTTAAACGGGGAGTTCACGCTCAAAACATGAGTGTAATCTACACTATTTAACTAAAACAGATAGTATATTGACTTGGCCAGTCCTAATCCCATGTCTTATTTTTACCCCCTACCTCTTGTTTTTGAATACTCACTGAGTTTTGAGTTGCCCCTCATTTTTTTTCTTTTTTAAATACCCCCCTATTAAATAGAACAACCCAGTGTAGTCCTGCTCAAAGACACATCTCTGCACTGCACTGATGGCAGATGAGTGGGAAAGTACAGAAAACGTGCTGCTCATTTCTTTTTCAAGCTTCATACCTGGGATGTAGAAATAACTGTACTGTCTCTCACAAATCGTCGTTTACACGGGTATTGTGAAAAGCAATTTTTGTGTAATATAACAATCCAATAACATATACATTAACATCTGCATAAAATGTAGGTATTCCAACAGATTTTTTAAAAATTATGCCACGTGAGAGCTCATCATTTCTGACTGGCCAAATACTTCTGCCTAAAATGTTAGAATTTTATTATATATTTATATATTTATATATTATATATATTTTAATATTTTATATTATATTATTTTTTTCATTTATAACAGACATTAAAAGGCAGCAGACACCAATTACCATCATGCTTGTAAACAAAAGCCCTAGCAAGCATGTGAAGGTTTCATGCCCTACCTGCTCTGTGTGACACAAGCACCGACTCAAGCGGGTAAAAGATTCATGAGGGATGACTCGCCTCCACAGTCACGTCATTGTTATCAGAGCAAGCCTATGAGTCTACCCATCGGTGTGTGCCAGTAACCCATGAGAACAATGAGCTCATAGACACACCCTGCAACCAGAGAGCAGCCTGGATGCCCTCCTCACTCTGGTCCTCCACAGAGCAGCGGTGCCACAGCCGTCCTGGGCTGCCCCTGGAACCACCCGTCTACCTGGGAGACATGGACCTAAAACCCCTTAGCATGGGAGCTGAGCTCCCTAACCGCAGTGCTGTAAGTGGCTGTGTCCATTATGCTAACACGGCTGTGTCCATTATGCTAACACGGCTGTGTCCATTATGCTAACACGGCTGTGTCCATTATGCTAACATGGCTGTGTCCATTAGGCTAACACGGCTGTGTCCATTAGGCTAACACGGCTGTGTCCATTATGCTAACACGGCTGTGTCCATTATGCTAACACGGCTGTGTCCATTATGCTAACACGGCTGTGTCCATTATGCTAACACGGCTGTGTCCATTATGCTAACACCAATGCTGTAAGTGGCTGTGTCCATTATGCTAACACGGCTGTGTCCATTATGCTAACACGGCTGTGTCCATTAGGCTAACACGGCTGTGTCCATTATGCTAACATGGCTGTGTCCATTAGGCTAACACGGCTGTGTCCATTATGCTAACACGGCTGTGTCCATTATGCTAACACGGCTGTGTCCATTATGCTAACACCAATGCTGTAAGTGGCTGTGTCCATTATGCTAACACGGCTGTGTCCATTATGCTAACACGGCTGTGTCCATTATGCTAACACGGCTGTGTCCATTATGCTAACACGGCTGTGTCCATTAGGCTAACACGGCTGTGTCCATTATGCTAACACGGCTGTGTCCATTATGCTAACACGGCTGTGTCCATTATGCTAACACGGCTGTGTCCATTATGCTAACACGGCTGTGTCCATTATGCTAACACGGCTGTGTCCATTATGCTAACACGGCTGTGTCCATTATGCTAACACGGCTGTGTCCATTATGCTAACACGGCTGTGTCCATTATGCTAACACCAATGCTGTAAGTGGCTGTGTCCATTATGCTAACACGGCTGTGTCCATTATGCTAACACGGCTGTGTCCATTATGCTAACACGGCTGTGTCCATTATGCTAACACGGCTGTGTCCATTATGCTAACACGGCTGTGTCCATTATGCTAACACGGCTGTGTCCATTATGCTAACACGGCTGTGTCCATTATGCTAACACGGCTGTGTCCATTATGCTAACACCAATGCTGTAAGTGGCTGTGTCCATTATGCTAACACGGCTGTGTCCATTATGCTAACACGGCTGTGTCCATTATGCTAACACGGCTGTGTCCATTATGCTAACACGGCTGTGTCCATTAGGCTAACACGGCTGTGTCCATTATGCTAACACGGCTGTGTCCATTATGCTAACACGGCTGTGTCCATTATGCTAACACGGCTGTGTCCATTATGCTAACACGGCTGTGTCCATTATGCTAACACGGCTGTGTCCATTATGCTAACACGGCTGTGTCCATTATGCTAACACGGCTGTGTCCATTATGCTAACACGGCTGTGTCCATTATGCTAACACCAATGCTGTAAGTGGCTGTGTCCATTATGCTAACACGGCTGTGTCCATTATGCTAACACGGCTGTGTCCATTATGCTAACACGGCTGTGTCCATTATGCTAACACGGCTGTGTCCATTATGCTAACACGGCTGTGTCCATTATGCTAACACGGCTGTGTCCATTATGCTAACACGGCTGTGTCCATTATGCTAACACGGCTGTGTCCATTATGCTAACACGGCTGTGTCCATTATGCTAACACGTCTGTGTCCATTATGCTAACACGTCTGTGTCCATTATGCTAACACCAATGCTGTAAGTGGCTGTGTCCATTATGCTAACACGGCTGTGTCCATTATGCTAACACGGCTGTGTCCATTATGCTAACACGTCTGTGTCCATTATGCTAACACGTCTGTGTCCATTATGCTAACACCAATGCTGTAAGTGGCTGTGTCCATTATGCTAACACGGCTGTGTCCATTATGCTAACACGGCTGTGTCCATTATGCTAACACGGCTGTGTCCATTATGCTAACACGGCACATCAGTAGCCCGCTCACCTGTCACACACCTGTTCATCACATGCAGACTATGGGTGTTAGAAATAGCCTCCTTCAGGGAGCACGCTGTGAGCCTACAGTATTGGTATGGCACACAGGTGTGGGTACACAGATACAACTAGCCTGGCCATTACCAGCCTGTGACTCCATTTCTTTCCGTCAGTCAGTCTGGCCTAACCCCGTGCATTTTCGTTTCCGAGATGGGCGGGTGCTTAGCTTGAGGTTTAAAATCATTGGAGTTCCCTTAACCAATCAGCAACGTTTGGTAAGCATTCGGTAGATTAAACTCTTCCCAAAGCCAGTTGGGAGAAGAGCTACGACGTCCTTTCCCATCATAAAACTTACAAGACAATACTCTTGTTCTCCTTTTAATTTTCTGATGAGTTTCTCGAGAGTTGAGACAACTTTCGCGATAGCTTTTCGTGTCTCTTCCTCCAAGGCGAGTTTTGCGTCACAGCTCTGAACTGTTCGCTGATTGGTGCGGTTGGGTTGTGAAGCCTGGAAACGATGTTCAACGGGGTTTGGCCAGACTGAGTATGAGCTTGAAATCAATTCAGGCGGAAATACGTAGGCTGGTGTCACCAGGCTAAGATACAACCGCTTCCACATATCCTGCACACCATATCTCTAGGCACTTTTACACTCCATGGGCCCTTCCTTTCTCTATGTATCTCCTCCTCTCCTCTCCCCACCTGCACCCTCTCTCTCCACGACTCCCTCTCTGCATCCCTCTCTTCTCTGGTCTGCTGTTACAAGGCTTAAGAGCGTAGAGGCCCAACAGCTGGTCTATCTCTGAGCCTCCATAATCACCGCTAATCCCCTCTGCTCTGAAGACCGGCCACTCTACTGACTCTACCTCCCTTTCTCTTTCTCTCTCTCTCTCTCTCCCTCTCTCTCTCTCTCTCTCTTTTTCTCTCTCTCTTTCTCTCTCTCTCGCTTTCTACCCGACCCCACCTCCCTTTCTCTTTCTCTCTATCTCTCTCTTTCTACCCACCCCACCCCACCTCTCTCTCTCTCTCTCCCTTTCTCTCTCTCCCTTTCTCTCGCTTTCTAACCCAAATGGAGGGCCTGTCACTTTAAGAAAATTAAAGCAAATCAGTATTGTGACTGCAGTGTCTCCACTCAAACATAGAAGCCTTTTTTCTCTCTCACACGCACACACGCACCCACGGTCACACAGACGCACGCAGCACGCACGCACGCACACACACACACACACATGCGCACACACGCACACACACACGCACACACACACACACACACACACACACACACACACACACACACACACACACACACACACACACACACACACACACACACACAACACACACACACAGCCTATTTCCTTCCATGTGTCAGTGCTAAACACACCTTAACAAATCATCTTTAGTCACTTCAACAACAACAATCGCACGGGAACTTTGGCAGAATGCTGACGGAAAGAACTTCAGAGGAAGCTTAAAAGCAGCCAGTATGGCCTCTACGCCCAGCAGACCACTGGAGTCATTGGAGGTGACAGTAAGCCTCTGGCAATGAATGGGATTGTGGAACAAGACTTGATGCCCCACTTTGTGCCGATAGATCTCATGGAGGGTAATGCAGACATACACACACACACACAGTGACACAGACACACAGACACACACACACACACACACACACACACACACACACACACACACACACACACACACACACACACACAGAGACACAGAGACACAGAGACACAGAGACACAGACACACACACATACACTATGAGGCAATATTACAGAGGGGATACATGCACTGAGGTGCAGCTCTGTCCACAAGGAGTCCCTCCAAAGGGACTCAGAATGAAATACCCTTCATTTATCATCGTCCAGCTGTCTGAACGCTGAGACAGGCAACAACCGTTCTCTGAGGGCCTACCGACCCTTCAGTCTGTGTATTAGTCTCACAGCAAACCGGGCCCTTTCTGATTAGTCCGTATGGCCCTTGAGCTGGGGGCAGTGATCAGAGCACATAATTAGGGATGCACCGATATGGAAATTCTTGGCCGATACCGATACCGATGTTCAAAACAACAATATAGCCGATACCGATACCGATATTTGTTTATCTTGTTTTTGTTGTTATTCATTCACCCTTTTGTGCCAGGAAAATAATGAAATCATTATCTAAAAAGCAATGTGTTAAATTATGTCAGCCCTTTATCACTCTTAATTTTGAATGAGCACAAATTCAATCAGATTTATGAAACAATCTTTAGTTTAACTAAACTTTACTTAATATAATATCACCAGGCATCAAGACATCATTTCAACTGTAAACAGATGCTTGCAATGCAGCCTTACAAAACACAAGCATAAACCCTTATGGAATGCCATATAAATTCAAGATTAAAACGAATATAATACAATATTTTTCTTTAAAAACTGCCTGCCATAAACATCGGCCAGTACTATCGGTGAAAGTCAAGTTTATTACCGATAGGCCGATAACATTAAAAGAGGCAAACATCGGCCGATACCGATGTACGGCCGATGCATCGGTGCATCCCTACCCATAATGTGTGAACAGAGCTGACCAAATGCTTAGTCTACCCTGTGGAGAGAACAGCAGACATGTTTGCACCGGCCTCCAGGGGGGCTCTCACCGCTACTGTCCAACTGGTTTGGGAGCCTCCTCCAGGTCGCGCCTCACACTCCCCGTTCTCATTTGGAGAGGGGCGAAGTAAAGCTTCAAATGTTTTGGCATGAGTCTGTGTTTTGTAATTTGTACGGTCCGACGTGCTGCCCCCTATCTAAGGCAGCGGAGCATAAGTCACTGGTGATAGTGCAGTGTATTATTGTTTGTGTGTGTGTGTGTGTGTGTGTGTGTGTGTGTGTGTGTGTGTGTGTGTGTGTGGTGCAGTGTATTCTAGTGTAATCAGAGCGCTCAGGGTGGTTTCCATAAGCACGCGTCCCTTGCTGTGAAGCTATATTAGGTGAAAAGGTCAGCCTGTCACAGTAACTGGAGCCAAGTCAATCAGAATCAAAAACCCACGTCATTATCACCTCCCACACTGCAAGGGCCCCTCACACACATACTCAATAAGAACAGTCTCAATATAAAGGCTGTGTTCAGTATACTTTTAGATCCCTATTAAGTGGCGATGGCATGTGTTCTCATCTAGTATAACCTAATGATTTGGGCTTCAGGTAATGGAAACCAATGTGGCCATTAGCTTTCAAATGAATTGGCTACTCATTGTGATAACATCTTTTTAAAAACTTACACTTAAGAATAGCCCTTCTCCCTTGAACAGGCATGTAATCCTTTACAGCCATTTTACAGAGCTGAACTCTAACTAAAGAATATCCCTGAGGTTGTTCAAGTGCACTAATGTGGAGGCGGCAATATAAGATAGGCTACTTCACCGGTACCTTTCAAACATGAGTTATTTCACCATAGGCAGGTCAATTAGCAAATGTTTTTCTTTACCAATGGACAGTAAAACAACAACTGAAATCCCTCTGCGAGCTGGTCGAACAGCAATGTCATCGTTTGGCATGCCCATTGGCATGTGTCATCTGACCCTCGGAGAGAGTCTACTATGGCTGAGGAGCATCACATTCACAGACCTGCCACAGACAAGTGCATTGGCCTGCTTCAGGGCAGCTGAAGTGCTGTGTCATTTAACCAAAAGTCTAGCTCTTTTTTTACACAGGCAGTCAGGCACACAATCATACTGTGAGAATGCAAAGTGTATGGAATGGTTATCACTCACACACAACTAGACTGAAACATTGCACTGACGGACATTTCTCATGTTGTTTTTTTCCTCACAATTTCACACTCTCAGCCAGGGGGTCCAGCTCTCTTTGGCTATTTACACACAACCTGCTCCACTCCTGACCAACCTGCTCCACTCCTGACCAACCTGCTCCACTCCTGACCAACAGTCACTCCTGACCAACCTGCTCCACTCCTGACCAACAGTCACTCCTGACCAACCTGCTCCACTCCTGACCAACAGTCACTCCTGACCAACCTGCTCCACTCCTGACCAACAGTCACTCCTGACCAATAGTCACTCCTGACCAACAGTCACTCCTGACCAACAGTCACTCCTGACTACAGTCACTCCTGACCAACAGTCACTCCTGACCAACAGTCACTCCTGACCAACCTGCTCCACTCCTGACCAACAGTCACTCCTGACCAACAGTCACTCCTGACCAACAGTCACTCCTGACCAACAGTCACTCCTCAGCAGGGATGTGCACTGGAATTTTGAAGGGCCTTTGCTCTGCCCTGGAGAGAAAGGGCAACACGGTTTCATTTTTGTAACCGCCGCCACGCCCCCTCCCCCTGCCGCCCCCACGCCCCCTACTGCCCCCACGCCCCCTACTCTGCCTATATCACTTGAAACTGTGAAATTGTCATTGTCGATCACTAACCGCCGCCTCAACACCCCCTTCCCCTGCACGCATATTCTGCCAAATCACTTGAAACTGTATAATTATATATTGCACGATTTTTTTTTGTATACTACTATTTCCTTAGGAGGGGCAACTTGAGTCAAGGAGGGCAAACGGGCAGTTGCCCGGGCAACCTCAGCCTCCTCCTATGCACATCCCTGCTCCTCAGGTAGGCCATCTGGCCCCATTAATGTGCTATGGTCTCAGGCCAGTCCCACCAAACCGACAGCACACACAAGAGTATGCAGAGAATCTCCTCAACATGGACATACACGCCTGTACAGTATGTGTGCTGTCAATCGATTTAAAATAAATTAACTCATTAATCAGACAATTTGTGATTTGTGATTAATCTATTTTTTTCTTCTTAAGACTGAAGCTTGTAATAATGGATGTTTAAATGATAATTCACATAATTCATGTAGAATCAACACAAAGGAAGTATATCAAAATTCAAATACTATTGTTTGAAAGCATCTTTTTAACTTCTGTCCTGTAAACTACATATTTCTAATAAAATCATCCAGGCCATCAAAATTGGCTGTCAGCCTGAAAGGCATTTGTTATAGCACGTAAGGTCTGAAGGGACTTTTATGTCAAAATTGGAGGGAAATACATTGGACTCCAAAATTCATTTCAATGTAAAATTCTTTTTAAATTCATTTTGACAGCACTATATCCAAGCCTTCACCTCCAGAGAGAGCGTTGGAGCTGCACCTCCATGCCCTCACCTGCCCTCCCAAACCCAATGTGGGTCCACTTTGCACCCCCATCGCTGAAGTGAACCCAATGTGCCCGTTTGCCCCTTTTCTCCTGAAGCCCACCCACTGCACCCCCATCGCTGAAGTGCCTCTGACCAGTGCTGCTCCTGGGACACAAAGCAGGAAGAGACCACGTGGGGCTCTGGCGAGAGCACATGCCGCCTCAAAACACTCCCAGTGTCGTCAAAAGCAGACCCTGAGCCAAATGTACATATTTAAATGGTCACCTATTCAGAAGGAAGCCTCTTCAATTCTCTGATTGAAACCTATGGCAAAAGATTAGGCCTGGGGGTTCCACTTGTGAGTGCACAGAAACAGAAAGACACCGTCACTCCTGGTATTCTGTGGCCAGTCACCTATCACAGTCATAGATGACGTGCAGTTGCTCAGGGTCTTGGGGGGGGGGGGGGGTGTTTTTTTTTTCTTCTGATCAACAGGGTCAGAGCAGCTGCTCCTGGATCAGTGGCCTAACGCAGATACACTGCTCCTGGATCAGTGGCCTAACGCAGATACACTGCTCCTGGATCAGTGGCCTAACGCAGATACACTGTTTGCAGGCCTGATGAGGAGCTCAGACTGAGGCACCAGCATACTGCAGCGTGGCCCTATGGCCTCAGGTAACTGTGAGAGATAATCCCCAGAGCTCAGCAGCAGAGCAGAGCAGAGGAGAGCGTGATCGCCTTACTAGGGCCTGGCGTCTACACATACAGTATCTCAGCCAAGGCAGGCAGGTATGTGTGTTTCTGTGTGGGTGGGTGTGTTCACATATACCTTTCTCAACCAAGCAGATAGTAACCTGACATCAACCCACTTCCAAACCCTCTTCCTCGGTAAAAACACTCTTTTACAACCAGCCGTTTGCATAGTCTATTCAGACTAATATTCTGGAACGTGTTCAAGACTGTGTCTTCATGGGCTTCAAGACAACATAGAACACGCATGTGTAACATGAACATGAACGTGAGAGCACATCGCAGTACACAGTCATCTGACAGGAATTCAGTCCCACAGAGCGTCCATTCCAAAGCTAGGCTAACACAAACTAGCACAAATCAAGTTGCCACACGCGTGATCTGGGTCACTTTCCCTTTCCGAGAAACACAAAGCATATGGTGGGGGACAAATGTTAACTGGATTTAATTAAGCGATGACCTTCAGTTCAGCTTGACCTCGCAAAGCTTCTCTTCACAAGGCTGTGACTTAATCCCAGCTAGCCTGTTCTCCAGGGCCAAAGCTCTCGTATGCCATCACGACACAAACAACCCCCCTCCCCCCCCCCCCCGAAGCCCCAGCCTTCATGTCACAAACACCACGTGATGGAGATAATTTCCAAGCACTGTTAATGACTTAAGAATATATGAGTCAAGTGCCTTGTATGAATCATGGCTTTTCTGTGTGTGTGTGTAACTAAGATTATTAGGTGCCACTAAGTCTGCATACGTACGCATGTGTAGACCAGAGGTGATAAGAAGGGACAAACTGTGCTTCTTCCAATTTGTGCAAAACTTCCATCCGTGCCTCTGACATCAGAAATCCACCACGTGGTTATCACTGCTGAACGCTTAACTTCTGTCTATATAAACCTTGTGCAATGTATTTATCAGGCCTTAACTTTCAGCCTTGTGCTAGGAGGGGATCCCGATTGCAATTGTTGTAGTTTTTTGTCTAATAAATGTACTTATATGCAGCTCCGGAG
>NC_137922.1:547500-562500 GCF_963457725.1 Sprattus sprattus | reverse complement strand
CACACACACACACACACACACACACACACACACACACACACTCACAGACACACACACACACACACACACGCTCACACACACACACACACACACACACACACACACACACACTCACACTGTGTAATCCTGTCATAGGACAACAGCATCCAACATTATGCACCAGGCGCACACACACAACAGGGCCTTCCAATACTGTATAGTAGAAATACAGGGAGCAGCTGAGAGTGAATTCTCTGTGTGTGTGTGTGTGTGTGTGTGCGTGTGTGTGTGCGTGCGTGCGTGCGTGTGTGCGCGCAGATGTGGGCAGATACTCATCATTAAACGTATTCTGAATGGATTGTTTGTTTTTCCAACTCATGTTAATTAACCTAGGAGTCATAGGCTACAGTAATGCGTCTTATACACACTACACACATAGACAGACACCCACACAGACACACACAAACTACACACATAGACAGACACCCACACTGACACACACAAACTACACACATAGACAGACACCCACACAGACACACACAAACTACACACATAGACAGACACCCACACAGACACACACAAACTACACACATAGACAGACACCCACACAGACACACACATTGCACGTGCACCACAATGATGAACCAGCAGAAAAGCTCTCAGACAGATCAGCAGCCACCCAGAAGTCACAGGTTTCCTCTTCTCGTTTCGCTGTGACTTTCAACCAAGAACAGAGTCCTCTCGAGCCACCCCCACAGCACCGATAGCAGATTACGAGACCTCAAGAGTAGCCGGCAGAGATCATAATAATTACGGATGTTTAAACGGCAGGGTCTTGTTCACGCTCGACAGACTTCCTGCACTCCGCAGGTGAGCAGAGGAGGGGAAAAGGGGGGTGGGGGGGGGGGGGGGGGTGGGGGGTGGGGGGCGGGGAGATCGATGCTCCGCTCATAACTGCAAGCTTGCACTCGTGTTCCTGTCCTAATTGAAAAATGGAGGGGGAGGTTTGTAATTAACGGTCTGCAGGGGCCATATAACTTACAGCAGTCGCGGTTCTGACCTCGCCGGCAGAAGCCAGCGAGCTTCGCAGTACAGAGAAACCCACAGAGCAACAGCAGCACCACTAACAAACCTCTCAGGACGCTTGCTCTGCAGACACAGAACACAGGAGACATCGCTTCCATTAGGACCTGTTCCTGTCCAGCTTTACATTCCTGATATCCTTCTGTCGCCTTCTGTACTATCAATGCCTGGGGTGAGAGGAGAGACAGTCCGAGGGGGTGCTGTGTTGTGGAGAAAGCTTTCATTTTTTTGTATTCTTACAGGGAAAAAATGTCTTGCCGTAAAATAAGGAAAGGGCTGCTATGTCAGGGTCTATGTCTGGTTGACTGAGAACAGAGATATCAGGCCTTTGGCACTGTAATTGAATTAACACGCTTCCAGCTCGGTTCTTATCAGAGGTCAAGCACTCCACACTGCACGCTCTGTCACAACAAATTGGCCATAGGGTCGGCAACACAATCAATTAGCCTGTCTGTGCATTTCCCAGGAGCACAAGTCATGCCGTGTGTGTGTGTGTGTGTGTGTGTGTGTGTGTGTGTGTGTGTGTGTGTGTGTGTGTGTGTGTGTCGCGTGGTGTCAAGTCTCTTAGGCCCTAAATTAGACCTTCCCTCTCCCGGTGCTGCTCCACGCTCCGAATAAACATGTCCCGTGTCGCATGTCCTCCTCGTGAGGAGCCTGTTAAGTTTCCCCAGTGACAGACTCCCGCGGCGAACAACATCATGCAAGACGACAGACACACACACACACACAAACACACTTTCACCCTTCCCGGAACACCGCTGTCTATAAAAATGAGCTTACTGTGATAACTGCATAAAAAATGCAGGAGGCCAGTTGAACAAAGCCCCATTAGTTTTCCCCTTAAGTATACTTAAGACTTAATTTTGTGTGATATTTACTTGAGTGTGTTGCACAGAATCCCCTTAAGGTTTCTTTAGTTACAGAAAAACATGAGGGATTTACTGCGTTGACAGATTTAACAGCAGTAATATTCTACAGTTTTCATTGAGACTGTTTAATTGCACTTGCACGTGCTTGTGATACCTATTATCGCCTGAAAACGAATGTGTTAGGAACTTCCAAATGAAAATTAATTCAAGAGGTTTGATGAAGAGGTCCAAAACAACAACAACTTGTCTGATATGGGCAAAAAAAGAGAACTAAATACAGGAGGGGATCCAACAAAACCACTCAAAATAACCTAAAGTTAATCTATCTTTACTGTAGATTTATTTATTGACACATGACACATACATGACACATTAAAGTATTTAACCTAAAGATATAGACTAGACTGTAATGGTAGATAACATTATAGCCTAGCATTAGTCACTACCATGTTATTGTTATTTTCTTTTTATCTCAATCCAAACAAGATGCAGTGCAGCTAAAGTTCACATACTTCATGTTAAGCCAAGCGCCTTGCTTTCTGCTTCATGTAATAGTATTCTGTCCTCTCACTGGCTTACGGGTTCGCTGTAAATCTGCCATGTTAATGCATGCTCTTGTGTAAGTGATGCAGGGTTAGAATGCTGACACGATGCCCCCCCCCCCCCCCCCCCCCCCCCAATAATAATGGCCGCTCCGCCTCTAGCATGCACTCGTTCCATTAGTCAGATGGACTGTGTGCTGATCCGGCCTGTTCTGTAGGTTACGCTTCTGCATGTTACATAATCAACCAGCACACCTGCTCATAGCCTCTCCTCTGCATTCTACTTGTATGTGTGCATGAGTGTTTGCCCGTCTGTTCAATGTAATGTAGAAGGGTTCACAGGCTTTTAGAGTTTGTGTTCATAGCTACACAATGTTTGCCAGTCTGTTCCGTTTGTATGTAGATGTGAAAGTGAAAGTGAAAGTCATCTCTGTAGACACACACACACACACTCTGAAATCCACTTCTGCATTGAAGTGAGGTTACACACTAACCCGGAGCAGTGAGCTGCCTTTGGCGGCGCCCGGGGATATCAAGGTAGCGATTTTGCGAGCCCTGTATCCACAGTTTGTAGATCTATGCCTTCATCTCTGTTTGTTTTGAAAAAGAAATTAAAGAATATTATGACAGTAAACATTGTGACTTCAATCCTTTCATATTGGCTCTAACTTTTCAGTTTTGAATTCTGCTGTCAGATCCCAACTACCGTTATCAGAGTCCATCACATGTTGTGTGCCGCAGTGTTCACAGTTCTAGCCCCTGCACTCAACACAAGATTGGATTCTAATCATAATGATCCTTGCTGCGAAGCGACCCTATGGCCCCTGTCCTGGCTCTAGGGGTGGATAGAGGCTGGGTGAGACCCTGTCCTGGCTCTAGGGGTGGATTGAGGCTGGGTGAGACCCTGTCCTGGCTCTAGTAGTGGTGGATAGAGGCTGGGTGAGACCCTGTCCTGCTCTAGGGGTGGATTGAGTCTGGGTGAGACCCTGTCCTGGCTCTAGGGGTGGATTGAGGCTGGGTGAGACCCTGTCCTGGCTCTAGTAGTGGTGGATTGAGGCTGGGTGAGACCCTGTCCTGGCTCTAGGGGTGGATTGAGTCTGGGTGAGACCCTGTCCTGGCTCTAGGGGTGGATAGAGGCTGGGTGAGACCCTGTCCTGGCTCTAGGGGTGGATTGAGGCTGGATGAGACCCTGTCCTGCTCTAAGGGTGGATTGAGGCTGGGTGAGACCCTGTCCTGGCTCTAGGGGTGGTGGATAGAGGCTGGGTGAGACTCAGGCAGCTCCTCGGAGGTCCACTGAGGTCTGCTGGAGCCGTCCTCCCCATGAGGCTGCCTGCAGGAGGGGGCTGAAGGGCAGTAATGTGATTTTAATGTTACACAACTCCTAATCCAACTGGGCCGTTTCCCTTATCTCCCCCCTAACTAACACACACACACACACACACACACACACACACACACACACACACACACACACACACACACACACACACGCTGCAAGTCCTCTCCACTCCTAATAACAAATAAACACACAATCATAACGTTTACATCAAAGGAACAGCGTGTTTCATCACTTAGCTCTGGGCACATTTAGAGCACTTTACTGAGGGGCTTGGATTTAAGAGAATAGCGTCTGCTGCTGCTGCATGCCCTTGCATGACTCTCAGCAGCACAAACTCAATCGTATGTCTCAACAGGTTTGACATCTGTAAACTAGACCTGTGGGATCTGATCTTAACTGGTCTCCACTAGATTTGCATATTAAAAATGTTTCCGATATTCGATATGCCAATATTTTTAAACTACTTTTGGCTGACTGCCGATGCGAATACAGACACACAGCATATGCACACATACACACAAAGTCTCTCCTGTATACGATTACTAAACTATTACTCTTATTGTGATGGTGGCCTACTTGATGTAGAAACAGACTTAAATATACTTTGATTTTACCCCTAAAATTAGAAATTCACTTATAAAAAAAACAACTAAAACATTTCAACTTGGACGAAATATGAAATATACCACATTTATTTTGAACTAACTAAAAATTCTCATCCTACTTTAGACATTATTGGCCAGAAGAAATAAAATGTTAAAATTCATATCTGCGGATGCCGCTTATTAACTTTTCAAGATTTTGTCAGTCGATACGCATGTCATCATGTATCCCTGGTCTCCACTCTCCTAGTTTCCGCCTCTTAAAATGTTAAGTGGGCCATCACCTCAGCTGCACAGGAAGGCCGGTGATCAGGTGATCAGGTGATCAGGTGATCAGATGATCAGGTGATCAGGTGATCAGGTGATCAGGTGATCAAGTTCTCTACACTACAGGACCTTTGAGGGCTGGAGCTGCTGCCGCTGCAGACGCTTTGCCTGCAGGCTCACAGGCCAATCACATTCCTCCGTCCTGCTGAGCAGGATCCAGTTTGGCCGTCCCACAAAAACAAACGTCTTGCGACTGTAGAACGGTTCAGTGCCCTGAACACACTGATTTACAGCCACAAGGCACGGCCCCAAAAAACCCCACTAAAGACACAACTGTTAGAAAAAAATAGAACGTCCGATTTTAGTCAAATAAATAAAGACTTGTAACAGGACTATGCAGAGGGAAAGGTGAGGTGGCTTGTGGTTGTCATTAAATGTGGTCAAAACAAACCGTAAGAGCTCTCTTCCCCCCTTTGGGTGCTGTGGAAGAGACCCATGCCACGTCTTTCCCGTCCTTGACTCTGAGCACCTGGAAATCCCCTCATTGGTTGACACATGCGCCACTCTCACCAGGCCTGTGCCTGTTAGCAGTGTTGAGTAAGAGGAGGTCCCTGTAGCTCACCACCACCACTCACACTTAGCCCCCAACTTCCTGTCAACCTCTTGCTCTAAACATTGCCAGGAAGTGAGGCGCTAAGTGTGAGTACTAGTGGTGATGAGCTACAGGGACCACTATTATCTGAGAGGTAGCTCCATCCCAGTTCTCCTTCTTCAGCTTAATGACAGGTGTTTATAACGTTTATATTCATTTAAATGTGCACCACATATGCTTTACGTTCATTTTTATTTCTGATGTATTTCTTTTTATTGGTCCAGAAACAGTGAAATGTAACCAAGAACGACTTGGGCCCCGAAATACACGATCGCAATAAATGTAGAAGCATGCAACATGCAACATATTGTACCTTTAATGGCAGCTCACTTTCCCAGCACAGAGCGATGAAGGTGGGAAGGTTTCCACAGAGGCATGACATGTCGAGGCAAGGCTAATCTATAATCCGCACTCTTAGATGCTGGCTTAGAAGGTGTCTGGTCGGTTGCCTTGCCAGAACTATGTTTTTGTAAACATAGACGTGGTAGACACCTCTGGGACCTAAGAGACGGCATTCGGAGACACAGCTTAGCGATAGGCTATATGGGCCCATGGGGGTGGATGTGCTACCGCTCCGTTGACCAGCGAGGGTATACGGCCTGGCAGAACGGACACAAGCCTAATTAACTCCTCTCATTACATCCCATGGCCGATGCCTGCAGGCCCCAAGTGCTCTCATATTCAGCCCACTCAGGTCCATGATAATGTGGCTCCATGAGCTGTGTGATGCGCTCTGGCATGAATTATTAAGGGTGCCAGGAGGACAAGCACCACTGCCGGGTAGTCTGCACCACCACCACCACCACCACCGCGCCGGCTCCACTCGTTTCATTCATGCAATAACTCTCATGTGCCGCTGACAGACAGGAGTCTGCAGGCTGTGGAATGGGCTGCCCCGGTAGAGGCACAAATAAAGTCGGATGACATCATCGTACAGAGGAACAGTGAGTCACAAATCCTATTATATTTTATCGATTTAAAATGTTTTTCTTCTTTCTTCTCCCCCCTCATCGATCATATCATTTAAAGTCGTTGACATCATTAAGAACCATTTTCGGTAACACTTTATAATAACCCTCCGTAATAAACCATTTATGAAGCATTTGTTCATAGTTTGTTTATCATTTACAAATCGTTACCCCAACATTTACAAACCTTAGTAATGTATTTGTAAATGAGTAGTAATGTATTTATGAACCTGTTTTCTAATGATCTATAAGAGTTATTTATAAGGACATTAGTTAGCAATTTATAAATGAGTATTAATGTATTTACAAACATTTTTCAAATGCTTTTCTAATGATCTATAATATCATATATAAGGACATGAGTAAGCTGTTTTGAAATGAGTACAGATGTGTTTATGAACATGTTTCAAATGATTTTCTAACGATCTAAAATCATTTATAAGGACATTAGTAAGCTATTTGTAAACGAGTAGTCATGTGTGTATGAACATTTTTCAAACCATTTTCTAATTATTTATAAGATCATCAATAAGGTATATAATAATGGTCTGCTCACATTTTGTAAATAATTTACAAATGATTAAGCAAGCAAGTTTCAATGAGTTAGTAATGCTTCATAATATCCTTTATAAGGTATGTGCTGATGGTCTGCTCACCATTTATGAGTCATCATGAATAATCTTTGTCATGCATAAGCTATCGTCCAATTCATACGTGAAATAATATATGTGAGCACATGTAAGACCTTAGTTTATGCTTAATATAGGTTTTTAGAAACCATTTACTTACCATTAGTAACGTGTTTCGCATGGGTTGATATGAAGTGGGCACTGTCTATACTTTATACGCATTTACAAATGGCCAGTAACTGAGGAACATACTATAGAAACCATTTACTAACCATTAGTAAAGTGTTTTGCATGGGTTAATATAAAGTTGCCACTGTCTATACTTTATAAGCATTTACAAAAGGCCCGTTACTGAGGAACATACACTATAGAAACCATTTACTTATCATTAGTAAAGTGTTACGCATGGGTTGATATAAAGTTGAGACTGTCTATACTTTATAAGCATTTACAAATGGCCTGTTACTGAGGGACATACCATTAGTCAACACTTCTGCAGCAACAACTCCAAAAATGACCTCAAACGTTAGATGGTTAAACATATCAATGGCAAAAACACACAACACAGCATCGAGGGAATGGAAAATTGGAAAACATTTATTTAAAAAACTACACTAACAATAAATTCACATTTAAACATGCATTCTAATATGCTAAACACAACAGCAACAATGGAACTTTAAATAAGGGGATCAGCTAGTTTTTTTTTTTATTTATTGCCAAAAGTTTGCCAGACTCTTTATATGCTTTTAATTTGGTTACAATGCTTTCGTCCCCCTCTATGGCATCCTTACACCTCTGTGTAAAACTAGAGAGCTCCTCCGTGGAGGAAGAGTCGGAAGAAGAGTCGGATGACGCGTCGGAGGAATCAGGCCCTGACTTGGATGAAGCGCTTGAGTCGGTTTTCTGCGACTGACTTTTCTTCGCCTCTGGTGGACTGCCCTTGTCCTTTTTTCTTGCTGCTACAAACAGACAATGACAGAGGATGATTAGTGGAAAATATAGGCATGTGGGTGGCACACTAGTAAGTGTGATGGTCTTTGGAAGATAGTTTTCTGAGTTCAAACTAGAACAGGTCGATGCAAACGTACGTGAGGAAATGACTAGTATGAAACCACTAGTGTCAATCAACAAAAACACGAAGAGAGTAATGCTAGCAGGAAAATACAATTATGCACTTACATCATCAGTAACGCATACGGCAACACAATGTTAACTTTATGTACTTAGCATTAGAGATTATAAGCACACGGTATTAGACCATGAGGGCACGTATGGGCTGGCACGAAAAGGTTTCAAGTTCCCAAGTGTATTGTCAAATATGGCAAATTGACTTACTCATAGCCAGTTGTTCCCTCAGGAAGTCGCTCTCAAATAGTCATGTCTTTCAGCATCTCCTGCTGCCAGTCCAATTTCTGCCTGGCCATCTCCAGCTCATGGCGCAGTCTAGTTGACGTCAATTGGGCATTAGGAGCGAGTGTGGTCCTAGCTAAATGTTTGGGGGAAAGAATACAACTTTTCAATAAAAATGTTCACACCGCTAATTTCCAATAATCAGGTTAATCATATGCAAATTCAGCGAGAAGGGAAATAGTTTTGTTAGTCTAAGGTTACTAGCTACGAAGTGTAACAGGTGGAACCAACCATAGGAAAGAGTTATATTAAATGAAATGTATTATTTAATTAAAGCTTCAAACAATTATTTCACACTGAAACACTTTCCACCCTGTTCATGACAATATTCTTAACACAGATACCTGTCCTACTCACCGGTGAGTTCTTCTAACTGAAACAAAAGGCACAATAACCAGAACACAAAATATCATTGCCCCGTACCAACATGCACTAAATCCACTGTGTGTTAATAACACTAGCAACATACATTCATAAATGCAATAAACTTATATACATAAATGCAACAAAAGAATGTTTTGTCCATTAAACACATTACCCAATCAAAATTCAATGTTTTTCACATTCACTATGCTCGTTCGTTGCACTGTTCTGTTCAAAATGGTTGAGCCACGGTCAAAGTTTATGGAAATGTTCCCAAGATGCATATTACCGTCCCGGACACTTTGCAGCTCAACAACATCAATCAGTAGCGTGGGAGAGGGAGGGAGGGAGAGAGAGAGAGAGATAGCAAGTGTGCTCCACGCACATCAGGGGCTGTAGTGGTGGAAACGGCTAGCTGTCCTCGTTCGTTGGCGTGGTGTAGTCTCCGATGTTGGCGACGAGCTAGTTTCTAAATATTAATACACTTTGCTAGCTAGCGAGGACATTCCACCTCACACTACAACGTGCTATACTTCTTAGCAGTAACACCGGGCGATCTTCAGAGCTGGTGATGTGAATTCTTGCTTCCTCCACACGGCCACTCTACCGTAGTTCATCCGTAACACGGACACTAACAGACCTAACAAACTTGGAGTTAAACTTGCAATTAACTGACTTATCCTACCGTCACTCTTTCTCAATCACATGTGAGCTATCCGGGCGCCGCCATCTTCTCTCTTAACATTCTCCGTCTGCCCCTTGTCCCGCCCTCTCCGCTCACTCCATTGGCCAGTGCACCAACTTTCCAGTCACTGATTGGCTGGACCTATGGTCAAGTTCTGTGGTGCTATTGGGTGTGGAACAGAGATTGATATCCCAAAGTTATCGCAGGGGCCAATGGAGAGAGCGGAGAGGGCGGGACAAGGGGCAAACGGAGAATGTAAGAGAGAAGATGGCGGCGCCCGGATAGCTCACATGTGATTGAGAAAGAGTGACGGTAGGATAAGTCAGTTAATTGCAAGTTTAGCTCGAAGTTTGTTAGGTCTGTTAGTGTCCGTGTTACGGATGTTACAGATGAACTACGGTAGAGTGGTCGTGTGGAGGAAGCAAGAATTTACATCACCAGCTCTGAAGATCGCCCGGTGTTACTGCTAAGAAGTATAGCACGTTGTAGTGTGAGGCGGAATGTCCTCGCTAGCTAGCAAAGTGTATTAATATTTAGAAACTAGCTCGTCGCCAACATCGGAGACTACACCACGCCAACGAACGAGGACAGCTAGCCGTTTCCACCACTACAGCCCCTGATGTGCGTGGAGCACGCTTGCTCTCTCTCTCTCTCTCTCTCTCTCTCTCTCTCTCCCTCCCTCTCCCACGCTACTGATTGATGTTGTGGTAAGTAATACCCTCCCCGTTGTGACTCCACATCCTCAATGAGCTGCAAAGTGTCCGGGACGGTAATATGCATCTTGGGAACATTTCCATACACTTTGATGACCGTGGCTCAACCATTTTGAACTAAACGTTGAACAGAACAGTGCAACGAACAGCATAGTGAATGTGAAAAACATTGAATTTTGATTGTGTAATGTGTTTAATGGACAAAACGTTCTTTTGTTGCATTTATGTATATAAGTTTATTGCATTTATGAATGTATGTTGCTAGTGTTATTAACACACAGTGGATTTAGTGCATGTTGGTACGGGGCAATGATATTTTGTGTTCTGGTTATTGTGCCTTGTTTCAGTTAGAAGAACTCAACGGTGAGTAGGACAGGTATCTGTGTTAAGAATATTGTCATGAACAGGGTGGAAAGTGTTTCAGTGTGAAATAATTGTTTGAAGCTTTAATTAAATAATACATTTCATTTAATACAACTTTTTCCTATGGTTGGTTCCACCTTTTACACTTCGTAGCTAGTAACCTTAGACTAACAAAACTATTTCCTTTCTCGCTGAATTTGCATATGATTAACCTGATTATTGGAAATTAGCGGTGTGAACATTTTTATTGAAAAGTTGTATTCTTTCCCCCAAACATTTAGCTAGGACCACACTCGCTCCTAATGCCCAATTGACGTCAACTAGACTGCGCCATGAGCTGGAGATGGCCAGGCAGAAATTGGACTGGCAGCAGGAGATGCTGAAAGACATGACTATTTGAGAGCGACTTCCTGAGGGAACAACTGGCTATGAGTAAGTCAATTTGCCATATTTGACAATACACTTGGGAACTTGAAACCTTTTCGTGCCAGCCCATACGTGCCCTCATGGTCTAATACCGTGTGCTTATAATCTCTAATGCTAAGTACATAAAGTTAACATTGTGTTGCTGTATGCGTTACTGATGATGTAAGTGCATAATTGTATTTTCCTGCTAGCATTACTCTCTTCGTGTTTATGTTGATTGACACTAGTGGTTTCATACTAGTCATTTCCTCACGTACGTTTGTATCGACCTGTTCTTGTTTGAACTCAGAAAACTATCTTCCAAAGACCATCACACTTACTAGTGTGCCACCCACATGCCTATATTTTCCACTAATCATCCTCTGTCATTGTCTGTTTGTAGCAGCAAGAAAAAAGGACAAGGGCAGTCCACCAGAGGCGAAGAAAAGTCAGTCGCAGAAAACCGACTCAAGCGCTTCATCCAAGTCAGGGCCTGATTCCTCCGACGCGTCATCCGACTCTTCCTCCACGGAGGAGCTCTCTAGTTTTACACAGAGGTGTAAGGATGCCATAGAGGTGGACGAAAGCATTGTAACCAAATTAAAAGCATATAAAGAGTCTGGCAAACTTTTGGCAATAAATAAAAAAAAAACTAGCTGATCCCCTTATTTAAAGTTCCATTGTTGCTGTTGTGTTTAGCATATTAGAATGCATGTTTAAATGTGAATTTATTGTTAGTGTAGTTTTTTAAATAAATGTTTTTCAATTTCCATTCCCTCGATGCTGTGTTGTGTGTTTTTGCCATTGATATGTTTAACAACCTAACGTTTGAGGTCATTTTTGGAGTTGTTGCTGCAGAAGTGTTGACTAATGGTATGTCCCTCAGTAACAGGCCATTTGTAAATGCTTATAAAGTATAGACAGTCTCAACTTTATATCAACCCATGCATAACACTTTACTAATGATAAGTAAATGGTTTCTATAGTGTATGTTCCTCAGTAACGGGCCTTTTGTAAATGCTTATAAAGTATAGACAGTGGCAACTTTATATTAACCCATGCAAAACACTTTACTAATGGTTAGTAAATGGTTTCTATAGTATGTTCCTCAGTTACTGGCCATTTGTAAATGCGTATAAAGTATAGACAGTGCCCACTTCATATCAACCCATGCGAAACACGTTACTAATGGTAAGTAAATGGTTTCTAAAAACCTATATTAAGCATAAACTAAGGTGTTACATGTGCTCACATATATTATTTCACGTATGAATTGGACGATAGCTTATGCATGACAAAGATTATTCATGATGACTCATAAATGGTGAGCAGACCATCAGCACATACCTTATAAAGGATATTATGAAGCATTACTAACTCATTGAAACTTGCTTGCTTAATCATTTGTAAATTATTTACAAAATGTGAGCAGACCATTATTATATACCTTATTGATGATCTTATAAATAATTAGAAAATGGTTTGAAAAATGTTCATACACACATGACTACTCGTTTACAAATAGCTTACTAATGTCCTTATAAATGATCTTTTAGATCGTTAGAAAATCATTTGAAACATGTTCATAAACACATCTGTACTCATTTCAAAACAGCTTACTCATGTCCTTATATATGATATTACAGATCATTAGAAAAGCATTTGAAAAATGTTTGTAAATACATTAATACTCATTTATAAACTGCTAACTAATGTCCTTATAAAAAACTCTTATAGATCATTAGAAAACAGGTTCATAAATACATTACTACTCATTTACAAATACATTACTAAGGTTTGTAAATGTTGGGGTAACGATTTGTAAATGATAAACAAACTATGAACAAATGCTTCATAAATGGTTTATTACGGAGGGTTATTATAAAGTGTTACCCCATTTTCTAATGGTCTCTCAAGCCGTTTTCTCATGAAATGTTTAGGGAAACCAGGAGCGGACATTGTTCTGTATTGGTCTCTCACACATGAAGCGCACAACATGTGCTTGGGATTGTCCGTGTCCACCTACTGGAAATACTCAGTTTGGTTTGACGAGCGGTGGCACCTGGGCAGAGCCTGCAGGAGGCAGGACATGATGCAAAAAGTATGTTGTGTAAATCTCAGTGTTTCATTTACAGCACATCAAAGACGGCTAACGAGGCTAGTAGCTCATCCGTAATGATGACTGCTTTTGTGTTGATTTCAATACGTCATGTATGTGGACGTATCTGCAATTAATATCAACAAAAGAGTGGAAAACAAAATGGAGGCAAGCAGAAACATGTACGAGGCGAGTACGCTGCAGCGAGTACACTGCGAGGCGAGTACACTGGGAATGGTGTCCAGCCAAAGCGTGAGAGAAGGCCATATGGAAGCGTAAGAGACAGAGAGGGGAATATTCTGGGAAGACTGTCGCTCTGTATCAGAGATGTTTACTTCTTCCTTTAGTTAACAGGAAGTGCAGATAACAGGAACTTCCAACCCATGACCTCGTCCTGACCCCTTTCCCACAAGCTGTCTTGTGTTTGTGTGTATGTCCACAACACAAACAAACATCTGACATTTACTGTGCAGCTTACACAGATGAAGAGTCTTATGTACCTCAGCCGTGACTAAGAGCTAATAGTGCTGGTGTTTCAACACTTGTAGGAGAAAAAAGAGAAGAGAAAAAAAAAGAGAAGGGAAGAGCACAGCGCCTGGCTGCCTGGTAGAGTCAGTCATCTGACCAGACTCCTACCAGATGGTTGAGGGGGGATGCTGGTCAGCTGACCCTTCCTTGAAGGGATAATCGTCTTTAGAGGAGCAATGCTGCTAATTAGTGAAGCCCTGAGAGAGAGGGCGAGAGGTAGAGACCTACATGTCGCCACACGGCTTAGACATGTCTATGCTTAGAAGATAGGATTGAAAAGCCCATAGTGATATGGAGAAAGAGGGAGAGAGAGTAAGAGTGAGAGAGATATGGTCTGTGTGTTAGATCTGTATACTGCTGCCTAGACATAGAGCTCAAAGGGAGATAAGATCCTTATGATACTGAAATCAGTTGCGTCAGTCAGTCAGTCGCATTTTCTTTCATCTCCTAAAAGCAGGTGTGGTTTTATGACCACCACAAACACAGGCACACACACACACACACGCACACACACAGGCACACACACAGGCACACACGCAGAGACACACACACACACACACAGACACACACACGCACACGCACAGGCACACACACACACACACACACACACACACACACACACACACACACACACACACACCACACACCACACACACACACACACACACACACACACGCACACACACAGGCACACACACAGGGACACACGCAGAGACACACACACACACACACACACACACACACACAGACACACACACACTGGCACACACACTGGCACACACACAGACACACACACAGGCACACAAACACTCAGGAGGGGAAGCATCACAAAATGCTGAACAAGCCTACACTATACTCACCACCTTAAAAAAAGTTTTCCTTGAACAAATAAAATGCACCTGATAAAAAAAGCCGATCCATAAAAATACAAAGAAAGAAAAAAAACTGAAAAGAAGGTCCTAGTCAGCTCATTCTCCACCTGACAACCCCAAAGGCTCCAGCCTGGGAAGCCAGAGCAGGTCCTTCCATCTCTTTCCCTCAATTTCTGGCCGACTTGTACACCAGTAGAACACTTGGGAGACCGGGGGAGGTGAGAGCCTCCACCTTCCTCAGCCCAGGGCCCTCATCATGCTGGGTCTGCATGCACATAACACACCCACTGATCTGTGCTCATAAGCTATACTCTTGTTGTTGTACATAAAGCCTGAATCAGCTCCTGCGTTTGTGTGCCCTCTGAATAACTCTCTCTTTTTTTTCATTCGGTGTACAGCTTTTTTTTGGCCCATCAGGGTGTGCCTACACACAGACTGAGGTGGATTTGTTTGCACTTCAGAGTGTGTGACTGGCCCTCACAGCAATGCAGGTATCTCTATTGTGCTTCACTGACTCAGCTTTCAGCCAATACAGTGCCACTTCCAAAACTGAGTGCCTTAAATTGCATAGGTTTTCATACAAAAAATCGCAAAAAAGTAGTCCCACCCTGTGGCCGAATATCTAAAAGT
>NC_137922.1:445000-542500 GCF_963457725.1 Sprattus sprattus | reverse complement strand
TATCTTGCTATTAAACACACTCCCATTCAACCAAGCTTTTTTTAAGAACACACACACACACACCTCTTCTAGTCATTGTGACTAAGGGCCTTCATTTAATTTGTTCTCTGTCAGGAGTCAGGGAAATGTACATTTAATCATGTATCTCAGGGTTGAAACATCAGGCAATTGATCAAGCTGATTCGTTTAATTTATTATACGTCCAGGAAAAAAATGCTGTTGGTTGGAGAGAGAAGCCATTAGTCTGTTTCCGCTTAGATACTTCAGTAGTAAATATTGATCGGTGTGAGGAAGGAGGCAATGCTGCTTTTATCACAATGGTCTGAACGGCAGCAGTTCAGTGAGGTACATGAAGCCCTGAGTCCACACTGTCATCAAGATATAAAGGTCCACACGAGAAGACTTCCCTCCAAACACACATCTTCACACTTTTCTGTTTCACAATGAAGACACTGATAGGCTTGGCCTTGTGCCGTTTTGATGTGCCTCAATGAGAGCATAGTCAATAGCAACATCATATTTCAAAGCAATGACCTCTCCTGGACCAACCTACTGAACC
The DNA here is from genome assembly GCF_963457725.1 of Sprattus sprattus. NCBI lineage: Eukaryota > Metazoa > Chordata > Actinopteri > Clupeiformes > Clupeidae > Sprattus > Sprattus sprattus. Next base: position 541,941 of record NC_137922.1, on the reverse strand, counting down.
ATGTGCTTATGAAAGCAGGAACATGGCTTTTCGGTGTGTGTGTTTGTGTGTGTGTGTGTGTGTAACTAAGATTGTTAAGTGCCACTTAGTCTGCATACGTACAAGAGCATGTGTAGACCCGAAGTTATAAGAAGGGACAAACTATGCTTCTTCCAATCTTGTGCAAAACTTCCATCCGTGCCTCGGACGTCAGAAATCCACCATGTGGTTATCACGCTTAACTTCTATAAACCTGATAGGTGACAGAGGTGTGTGTGTGTGTGTGTGTGTGTGTGTGTGTGTGTGTGTGTGTGTGTGTGTGTGTGTGTGTGTGTGTGTGTGTGTGTGTGTGTGTGTGTGTGTGTGTGTGTGTGTGTGTGTGCGTGTGCGTGTGCGCGTGCGCGTGCGTGTGCGTGTGTGTGCGTGTGTGCGTGTGTGTGTGTGCGATGTGTTTATCAGTCCTTCACTTTCAGCCTTGTGCTGGGAGGGGAGCCCGATTGCCGACCTGAGAACAATTATTAAGCTTCCAATGCAATGCAATTGCCTGTGAACCCTGGGGAGGCCGGAGAAGGGGTAGGGATGCTGCTTCCCGTCCAAGCTAGCAGATTAGTCAGCAGCGATGTGGTCACTGAGCACATCTCACTGTACCCTTCGCAAAAGGAAAAAGACAACATCGTGCAACGTGGGGGGTAGCTTGAGCAATGGCTATGCCATTAATAGCCAAGTGTGTGTGTGTGTGTGTGTGTGTGTGTGTGTGTGTGTGTGTGTGTGTTAGTGTGTCTGTCTGATTTCCCAAGACGCTTCACACTCTAAAAAGGCCCTCCCAAATCACAGCTAGTAGAGCCATCCTGTTCCACTCAGAGATAATGCAAATACAGATTACAGTTTCTCTCGGTTGCATTGATATATTTCTTGGATCAGAAAACGCTTCTTCAACCTCCACATCACCGTCACTTGTCCACATCACGCCAGTACATTTCTCATTGCAAATCTTTTTTGGCAAATGCTTTTGGACATTCATGCAAAATGGCGTAATAGTTTGCTGTTGCTGTTGCAGTCTCACACCCAAAAGCATCCTGGTATCTATGGATTGTTTAAGCCAGGACATACAAATTAAATTGATAAGGGTTCGATTCAATTTGTTTGAGAGAAGTGTTGTTTACGAATTGCTTAGAGAATTGCACTTACTGCTAAGGATGATTCTAGAAATGTACCAAAGCGGCGGAGAAAAACTAACAAAAGGATTTCAGATACTACACAAACGAGTGAAATGGTAGACTAGTAGTCCAAGATGAAATATAGCTGCAAGCAGCGATGGCGGTTTCCTCCTCCAAACATTGCGAACCAGGGAAAAATGTAATTTTGTGACAATTTGTCACTGTATAGAAAAATCCATGCTGCAGACTTGCAAATGGGATATTACATTTCAAATCCAACATTTACAATGCTTTGGAATCCAATGGTACCTCATTTTTGAAAATCGGTCATACGGTTCAAAAGTTGCGTGTGTTACAAAAGTCCAACTTTGACCTGTTGGTGGCGCTAGAGTGGTGTAATGAGAGCCATGAAACTTGGTGTGAATGAAGAAGGGACTGTCCTTAATGAGTGTGCCAAATTTCACAAAAAGTTACCATATGGTTCTATGGGCTGCCATTGACTCCCATTGCAGCAACATAATAATAAGAAAGCCTACAATAACAATAGGTTACCTCCTACCGGAGGAAACCTAAAAATGAGAGGAGAATGAGAGACAGAGAGAGAAAAAAAGAGAGGGATAGAAATAAAGGAAGAGAACAGGGCCCAGTTTCCCGAACGCTAAAAAGGACTTGAAATCGGTCGTAAGAGGAATATTGCAGAGCGGTTTCCCGACGCCGCACTTACGGCAATGATGAGTCTATGATGTCGCCAAAATCCACGTAGGCCGTTAAGATACGTCGTTATCGGGAAACTAGGCCCAGGAGTCTCAGCAGTGGGGAAATGGTCTCATCTCCTCGACTCTTGTCTCTTTGAATCACCACTCAGAGCTTGCTGTTGGTGCAGGCAAACTGACAGGTCTGAAGATCATGTATTGTCCTCAAACTGGGGTTTTCCAAATGACAATTTCAAATTTTCGGAGTAAAAAGGAAAGCTTAGTTACATAACAGCACCCTTACTAAATCCCAACTGATGCTTTCAGAATGGCACATAGAATAATGGAAATGCTTTTCAGGAAATACACTACCTTTGAAATTGTGCAACACAGAATTTCTCTGAAAAGAAACATATCTGAATGCTTGATAATGTTTTACCTCTATATTAAGAAAAATACAAATGGAATGTAATAATCACAATATGTCCTTTTTAGTAAATCACATCACTTTGATTTGATCCACTCCCCACTGAAATAGTGTTGCCATGAGCTTGTTTATTTCATGGCAACAGAATTAAGTCTATTTATGAACGCTCAGTGTGTCTGACTGTCCTCTTTTGAACCCTACAACACCAGCATTAGTCACGCTTCATTTCAAAAGCATCGATACAGTTTACAAATAAAAGAATCTCCTGCAAAACTATATGCCAGATACAGTATGATAGGTGAAGTGCAAAACAAACTCTACTGCAAACTCCTGATGTCACAGTAGTTCTGGGGACATTGCAATCATCAGTGGTTTGTGTGCCTGAGCTGGCCAGAGTCTCATGACAATCGACAAGCACCTTGTCTCCTCACCACCTATCGCCACTGACAACTGCAACTAAGGGTCTACGACCACTACCACTAACCCCCCAAACACACACACACACACACACACACACACACACACACACACACACACACACACACACACACACACACACACACACACACACACACACACACACACACACACACACACACACACACACACACACACACACACACACACACACACACACACACACACACACACTACACACACAAATACAAACACAAGGCTGTTAATGTGTCGAAGAATAGATCAGCACAAGAGGTCCTGGGCAGTGGAAGGACTCAGGGAACAAAGCACACAGAGTGTGGTGAACATTCCACTGATCAAGATGAACTGGGCTTTGTCACCGGCCCCTCACTGAGCAGTGGCTCATGTGATCAGCAGCCTCAGGCCCAGCACGCCTGTGCAAGCCAGCCATTGGTTGTTTAAGGCATGCCTACACACAAGTGCAGACAAGGTCCATTTCACACCAACTTAAATGAGCAATGCTGCTTCTAAACATACATACCTAACATATAATGGCGATTTCACATGAATCCTTGACAAAGGCAGATGGCAATGCATGACAGAAATGAATCTTTAACTTCCTCTTTATGTGTCAATCATCTGTGAGTATTTATGAAGAGTAACAATTGAATTGACTTTGGCCTATATATTTCGCATACTATGTAGCCAAAGTGTTAGTAAAGGCTTATGTGTCAATCTTCAATCTAATGGTTTGCAAAAGGTTAAATGGGCAGGCATGTTTTCCAAGGAAAAGGTTGGCCTAAATATTAAATTAGGACTTACGGGTTATAAATATATTATAAATGAGGACTTTACCATAACATGTTATAAAATGCTGTACTGGCATAAGGGTGAGAGAGTTCGGGATGAACACAACCAGCATAGTGTTTCCACTCTCTGAAACATTCTATCATCACCCGTTGCAATGGTTGTCTGCAGCACAGCCAGAGATTTTCTATGATCTGTGAATGCGTCCGCTTACAGGTGTCCTCATGACACAAGCAGTGGCCTTCAATGGTGACTGTGGGGGTTGCCAACATTGTGATATTTACCTTTGTGAGAGAGTGAGTGTTTTTTGTGCGTTTGTGTATGTGTGTGTGTGTGTGAGGGGGGGGGGGGGGGGGAGTTGTTTAAATTGCAGGCTATATATGCCTGCCGTTGAAAAGTTAATCAAAATATTCATACAGTTGTGCAATTAGGCTATTGACCAAATCACTATCACAATAGTAGTTTTTTGTGTTGCTGTAGGCTGTGGGAGACTCTTCAACTGTCCCTCCTCTGCACATACAGACAATATGCAGCAACATGCACTCCGAGTATCAGCCAGTATTGATAGAATAGGCAACCCTTTACATTGATCACACTGATGGCCATCAGTACAGGTCCAGACCTAGCCTACATTAAAGCGCCTGGATTGAGTAATAACTAATTTGTTCGATCGGTTTCATTTTATGGATATTGATATTCTTTTGAGATGCTTGAATTCATATCGGATATATTGTTTTATATTTGTTCAACAGATACATTAACCATAATAATTTGTTCAATGACACAAGATAGCAGGCGCCATCTTCAAAACAAGTCAATACAACTCAGAAAATGACGCCTACAGATGTCAACAGTTTCACCTGTTTGGGCTTGCAGTGTAACAAGCAGTTGGAAGGAGGCTACTTTTAGTTAGAAGTTTTTAGGTCTGACTTTCCTTCAGAGTTTAATCGCAAATTCACTCTATCGCTGTACTTCAATCATAAAATAACTCCATATTCGGAGACCATAAATGTACAAGAACAGTTATATTAAAACGATGCCCAGCCTGAAACTAAGCCCATACAATCTCATAACCCTGAGCATGGACTTCGTTTCAATAACATATTTACGGGTGCTGGTTGCTCAAGTAAAACCGGCTGACAAGAGGCATCTGTGAGCTGGCTGGGTTACTATAAACTAGTTAACAGATACATGCCGGTCATTGTTTGCATGGGCCTGGGGTGACTCGCGCTTTCCGTATTCTTTTGCAAACAAACAACAGTCGTTGTCCTCGCCTTCACTGCAAAGTGTTTCTGCATTGCAAATTGTCATTCTATGATTAGGTGAGAAATTGAGGAATCCCCGTCTGAATTCAGTTAGAAAAAAATACCTCCGCGTACATCATGGACAGCGTTGATACTCCTTTTCTAACGACCAACAAGTTGGGAATGCACATCACTGACACACTCATTCAATATCGCAAAATGGTAACGTTGAAACAGGCTTCTACTTACGTATCTACTGATGAGGTTCCGAAGCCTGCTAAAATCCATTCTTGCGACAGGTGCCAGGTGGTCTTGCTATTTCTTCTCCTATGATCTTATTTGAACGTTTGAAGCGCTAGCTAATTTTAATTTTCACTCTCCGTTCCATGACTGTCGGGCGGTCTCCCTTTTGCTTCAGAAGTGACAGTCCAGGACGGCTATTGTTTTTTTTTCTAATTGTCTGTGTGAGCCACCCTATAATCAAGGTAACTTAGCCTGACGACTCTAAGACCGAGCGGATTTACAATGTGGACTTCGGTAACACACGGGCATCTTCAGATTATTTGAGCGGACAATGCATTGTTCCCCTTTCTAAAGAAATACAGTAACGTCAATGCACAATCACTTCTCAACTGCCCCCTCTTGCTTTTTTTTGCGTCCTCCTTCTGTTCCTCACCATCCCCGTGCGTTCACGTCGTCGCGACTCCCAGTAGTGGCCACTGATGATCTTTTCTCTCACCCTACGTCACTGCTGCCTCAAGCGCCTGCGCACTTGTAGGTCACACCCACCTGAAATTCTCAATACTGAAACCCGCCCCTGTCAAAGACATTATAGACCTATCTGAAATCTGTGATTATTGCTTGCAATACCACAAGACAAACATCTTGAGTTAATCTGACATATTACTTATTACTAAGGGATTTTTTTTTTGATGATCAACTTTTTCGTTCCCTCGCAATATGTTAACGTTCCCTGGCTATACTTTTGCAAGTATTGTGAGGGAATCCAAAAGTTATTGCGAGGGAACTAAAAAATAGCTTATCATCAAAATGCTAAAAATCTATTGCGTGTGAAGCCAAAAGTATTGCAAGGGAACGGATCCTTCTATGGACCATGGTGCACTTTTGCATGAAATATATGCATGAAATATAACGCCAAATGATGCGTGTGAACCCAAAAGTAATGCAAAAATATTGCGTGGAGATGTAAAAGTATTTCGAGGGAACAAAATCAGCTCAGAAAGAAAACCTTAGCCCTTTAAGGGTCATGGAGGTGATTATTGCATACAGGTTTAACATAGTCAGAACTGTAGAGTAGTGATAAAATAGTAATATTAACAACAATTTAATAACGATAAAACAACAGTATAATAGCTTCCACAATAAAAAGATTATTATCATTCATATGAAGACACAGTTTATTGCTGGTGGGAACAAAACTTTGTAGGAACCGTGTGTGTCCTAGATATTTTCTTACAGGGCTGTATTTTCAGTGCCTCCCTGTTTTTTTTTGGACTGCTCTTCTTCTGTTGAAGCTTTCGGCGGGTTCTGTTAAAATGGCGCTGTTGCCAGGAGTGCAAAACCAATGGAGGAATAACGACAGTGGATAGAAGCAGGCATATTTGTCTCTGTGAATAAGATACACCATGGCAGCACTTGATCAAAAATCTCCAAATGTTCTTTTGCAAAGTCTTTGCTGCAGAATCACCGGGAAAAGTGAAGGTAACCGAAACAGCCAGTTAGCAAGCCAACATTTGTCAGTTAGCCTGCTAGCCAGCTACCTAGCTAGCCAACTTTGCAAATGCCAGTCTACAGTGTGAGCTTTCTGGCTAACCCTAGCTTGACTGTTGCTGCTTAGCCGATGGTTAGCTGGCATCGTTGAAGTAATTTGACCACTTCATCAGATATTTTGTGCACGATTTCAGTCAACGTATTTCAAGTATTGATGGATTGGCATGTATGAAGCCAGGGTATATCAGCGATTTAATATAGTTCAGCGAGGAAACTGTTTGACGTTCAAATGATAAAATGTGGGAATTGACAGGATGACACACTAGATATCCAATTTGACTCACTGGCATTTTGTCATCAGTTGAGCATCGATGTGATGGAAAGGCCCTATTTAGTTCAACACTTTGGGACCGTTTACAAGACGTCTTCCACTGTGTAACATATAGTCAGCAATGTTGGTAAGCCATTCGTTTGTGTTTGCTAGCTGGCAAGCTATATGCGATGCCCAATAGTCGTTATTAACGTTACATGGCCGTCTGTCATCAGGTGGCTTGTGACAGTGATTGTATGTTATATTTCATGCAAAAGCCAGGTTTCATCTGCAGGAGCAATCGCAGCTCTTGAGTTTGTAATCCAACCATCGTTGATTCAAGCCATGTAAGGTTAAGTGCATTAGGTGTTAATAACTAGGTCAAATAGTTTAACTAATGCAGGAAATCATTTTGACCAGTGGTCATTTAGTGCCCTCGCCAAATGAACAATGTAACAGGGTTATGGTATGCTGCTCTTAAGAATTACCCATTTTTTGACACAAGAGATATGTCAGCCTTGTGTCATACTGTTTGTTTTTTCTATTGAGAGGATCCTTTCAGTTTGATATAGTATGTCTCTGCTTCCAGCTGAGGTCGCTCACCAGTTCCAGTATGCTGTGAGAGTCATTGGGAGTAACTATGCCCCCACCATCGAACGGGATGAGTTTCTGGTTTCGGAGAAGATCAAGAAGGAGTGTAAGTTGTACCCTTCTTTACTTTCTCTACTTCCCAGCCTTAACAGAGTCAACACAGTCTGTCCTCTGTCCTTGTTGTGTGGCGAATATTGAGCATCAGTGACACAAAGCAAACCAAGGATAGAGCACCATTCTCACAAGTATAAAGCTGTTGCCATGTTCCTTATGCCTGTTAGTTTAATTGATGGCACCAACTATAGGGGTCTGTTTCTTTCATTATGGTGGGCTTCTTCAAGCTCGTTAAATGACAACAGAAAGGCTAATTGGAGAGGAAACTGGCGTCCTACCTAGAAAAAGCCTAATGAGGGCCGTAATCAGGACGGTCTTCAGAACACTTTTGCTCAGCCTTGCTGTGCCTGATGGTAGATGCACTAATCTGATGATGGTTTGTTTTGGCCCCTTGTCCTTCTCCTGCAGTGATGAAGCAGCGGAGAGAGGCAGACGCAGTTCGCTTTTCTGAGCTCCATCGCAAGCTGCAGACCCAGGTGAGCCCTTACACGAGTTTAATGGGAAGGCTCTCCTGGCAGGGTGCTCTTGAGCATATCGTTAAGAGCAGCATTTGAGCGCTTTCAGGCAGGGCTGGCAAGTTTATGAAAATGATTTAAAGCAGCAAAGATGAATACCATTTTCTTTTTTTTGACATGGGTTTTTGGTCATATATAGGGCGTGCTCAAACAGAAATGGTCGGTCTTGTACCTGCTGCTGAGCCTTTGTGAAGACCCACGTAAACCATCTAGTCGGGTAAGAAAACAAGGTTCGACTCTTACCACATAGACACGATATCAAGATCACTGTTATGAAAACCATCTTAAAGATCTCCATTTAAGAGAAGTATAATTCTGGAAGCAGAGTGTCCCTGGCTTAGCTGTTAAAGTGTGTCCTGTCTGAAACAGGTGGGGAGCTATAGTGCCCTGTTTGCCCAGCCGCTGCCCCGGGATGCCCACTCCACCCCATTCTACTGCACTCGGCCCCAGTCCCTGCCCCTCAGCTACCCCGAGCGCAGTGCGGCCCAAAACAACACCAGCATGGGCACCAGCATGGGCACCAGCATGGGCACCAGTGGCATCAGCAGCTTGGGCGTTTACGCTCTCAATGGTCCCACTCCGACACCACAGTCCCTGCTGGTTGGGTGAGTCAGCCTCTGTCTTGCTCAGCCAAAACTGAAAGGAAATCACTTGTTTAGTCTATATTAAAGTAGGTTTGGCTATGTGCAGAACATATCACTTGTTTAGTCTATATTAAAGTAGGTTTGGCTATGTGCAGAACATATCACTTGTTTAGTCTATATTAAAGTAGGTTTGGCTATGTGCAGAACATATCACTTGTTTAGTCTATATTAAAGTAGGTTTGGCTATGTGCAGAACATATCACTTGTTTAGTCTATATTAAAGTAGGTTTGGCTAGTCTATATCACTTGTTTAGTCTATATTAAAGTAGGTTTGGCTAGTCTATATCACTTGTTTAGTCTATATTAAAGTAGGTTTGGCTAGTCTATATCACTTGTTTAGTCTATATTAAAGTAGGTTTGGCTAGTCTATATCACTTGTTTAGTCTATATTAAAGTAGGTTTGGCTAGTCTATATCACTTGTTTAGTCTATATTAAAGTAGGTTTGGCTAGTCTATATCACTTGTTTAGTCTATATTAAAGTAGGTTTGGCTAGTCTATATCACTTGTTTAGTCTATATTAAAGTAGGTTTGGCTAGTCTATATCACTTGTTTAGTCTATATTAAAGTAGGTTTGGCTAGTCTATATCACTTGTTTAGTCTATATTAAAGTAGGTTTGGCTAGTCTATATCACTTGTTTAGTCTATATTAAAGTAGGTTTGGCTAGTCTATATCACTTGTTTAGTCTATATTAAAGTAGGTTTGGCTATGTGCAGAACGCTTTGTGCTGTGGTTAAGGTGTTTTACAACTGTTGTGTGCATTTCAATGTTCTAAATATCAGAGTTGTTATAGTGTTGCAGGATACAAGCTATTACGATTGATCAGTTCTATTAGATCTCCCCAACAAATACCAACGAGACCAGGCCAGTAGCTCTTGTAGAGGTGAAGGTTGATCAACTCTCGCATTGAACTTCAAAAACTATTTCACTCAGTCAGTAGTAAAGAGTGGATGGCATAGCCTGGGCTGTTATCTTCTAGGTATTTGTAGTCTTCTAGGTATTTGTAGTCTTCTGAGCATTTGTAGTGAAAATGTAATTGAAAACCTTCGGATTTTACATATCCACCTAGAAGGAAGGTCACAAAACTGCTAGACATGATGACAAATCCCGCATGTTTTGGTTTGTCTAGTTGTGTTGTGAGATTCAGTCCTGGTTTTTGTGGCGGCCGTCTTATTCTAATCACATTGACAGTATTTTCCCTTTCTGTGCTTGTTGCACGACATAAGGCTGCAACATAACAACAACATGTCCAAACTCTTTCCTTATGCACTGTATATATTTTAGGTATCAGCCCATAGACTTTGTGCCTTTTGCTTAATTGATTGTAGAATAATTAACATTGTAATTCAGCAGATTGGGAGCATCTTTACGATGCCAGGCTCCCGAAGTAATTTTTTATCATTTGAAAAATGCCATTATGTAGCAATTAGTGCATTCCCTGAAGGCTTGCTAATGGGTTCACAAAGAGCCACTCCTACAGAGGGCACACTACAGGAGTTACCGCCAATTTGTTTCTACTTGGAAATAAACCTTTTTTAGCGTTTCTTTTTCTTTCTTTTACTTTTTAAAAGCTTTTCAGGTTTCAAGAATCCCCACACTTAAAGTGTTCCGTAAGCCTCGTGGAATCAGTCAGTGTTGTTTAGGTTTTCGTCACTATACTGCATGGATGTGGGCAGCCTTGGGTCTCTGAATGGCTTTGTGCTGACTGAATGGTTGCCACTCATCCAAAAGCTCCGATGCGGCGAGGTCGTCCGTGTGTCTACGGTGATGGCATCACCGTGTTCTTTATAGCCGGCCTTCTCCCTCGGAGTCTTTATTTAGCCTCCTGGAGCTCTGAGAGTGGAAATTGATCCATGTGGCTCGTGAGTGTTCTCCCTCCGCATCCCAATCGACCCGGTCCAAATCCTGACCCGCCGATTTGTTTTAGGGGGAGAACTCTCAGACGGCGAGAGGGAGGAAGAGTGTTCCCCCTCATTGAGCCAGTGTTCTGTAAACTTCCGTGCAAAGTACTGTGAACTTCCAGTAACTTCATATATTTTTAGAGAAGGGCAAAAAAGGTACAGAGAATACCGATTCATCACTAAATTGTGTTGGAGCCTTGCTGAATGTAGCAGGTCCCCTATAAGAGGAATGGTGCCCATGCAGCACCCCTGTGTTATTGGTGTCCCTTTAGGGAACTGGGGGCCCTCCAGTGGTCTTACCAGACAGAACAGTAGTGATGGTGTCCATAATTATCCTGCTTCTCTCTTCCATAGGCACCAGGTGGCTGGTGATGGTGTCCATAATAATCCTGCTTCTCTCTTCCTTAGGCACCAGGTGGCTGGTGATGCATCGAGAGGCGCCCGTCTGGCCTGGGCCCTCCCAATCTCAGCGTCACCCCCAGGGGCAGCAGCACCTACCTCACGGGCCCCTGTTGGCTCCCTGGCCCCAGCCAGCAGGGTCACCCCCCGCCATAGAAGAGAGGGGGACGGCAGCGGTGAGTGACCCTTGATGCAGGGTGTACTTTTTCATTCATACACAGTCCAATAAATCAAGGCAAAATCATTCATGAAAGCACCTTACAAGGGAAGCTGAATACAGCTGTCTATTTAACACTAAGTTTAAGTACTAAGGTGATAAGTATTAACTGCAATTAGGAGGGGAGTGCTTAACAATGTTGGCTAGACTAGATGAATAGTTGTATCTTCGCGATGCTTGTAGGTAATAATACATTCTTAGTGTAGTTATAGCGGTGCGTCACATCCAACTCGGACATCAGTTACATGTCCTGTTTGAGGCACATGGCATCATGTTCATTTAGGTCCCCTGCAGATTGTTCACATTTTCCGATTGTTCAGGTGACAAACTCCCAACCCCATCAGATCCTCTAGTCAGTCCGGTTCACAGATGGGTGTATGTAGCGCTGGAGCAGGGGCCTCACATCATCTGCTCAGACTGCACCAGCCGGCTCCGCAGTGGGCTTTGATAAATATGACCCTGCCAGGATTGATGGTCCAATAAAGCATCTGCCTTCCTAAAAGCATTGTGATTGTTATTGATACCATCCAAAGCAAACTAAATCCTCTCTCTCTCTCTCTCTCCGCCCGATTATGGGCGATCCACTCTCCCATTAGAGAGAGCGCTGTGTGTGTGTTTGCCCATTGCTAATGCCTGTTATAAATATAATGGTTTTCCCAGTAGCTGTTACGGCAAAGCTTATTTTTCACTAGAAAACTCTACCCTGTGTTTGTTTTGGTTTGGATGTGCTATCTTGGGTATGTTTCTCTTAACTGGATGTGATTTGTTTTTGCTGTCACGGTGAGGCTCAAATTGGCAGGAATTTTACACTCCGTAAGCAATCTGGTGGCGTAGTGACACCTGCACTTGAATATTTAATTGTAAGTGCCGGCAATTTGAGACAAATTATCACAGCTGGGCAGAAAGTGTTCTTGCTCCTCTCAACTCAGCAGTACCTCATTTCTGCTCCTCCAGCTGGCTGATGGTCTTATTGCCTGGACTAAGAGTAATTGCACGGTTACTTACTTTGACTGTTCTCTGGGGTTTGACCTTGACTCTTGTGGGTGTTTTTTCCCCCCTCTCTGCTCCTGTGCTCAGCTGAAATTGGTGAAGCCGCACTCGTCCGGGACATTTTGTACGTCTTCCAGGGAATTGATGGCAAGTTTATCAAGATGAGCGCTCCTGAAAACTGCTATAAAATCGACACAAAGGTTTGCTATGCTTCATTCTTAATCTGAGTAAAGACACATTTGACTTTTGATCCTCTTCTGCCACTGTCAACAAGTAAAGAATCATACCTTACACAAACGGCCACAACTTTACAAGCTAAATCTAAAGATTAAGCTTGAGCTAAGACCACTCCACAGATGTAAAAAAACAAAACAATAGTGTGTAGTAATATCATATTTATATGCGTACAGGCCTACCTTGACTGTAATAAACTATAGAACAATCAGCAGTAAACCATTTAAAGGTGCAGTCCATGATTCTAATCCAATAACATTTTAGTAATATTCAGTGAATTGCTCCTCATGGAAAACAAGCATAGTGGCTCGGGCCGAGCAGTAAACAATTCCAGCCAATCAACATGTTGCTCCAGGAGCACAAAAAAGAGGAGTGTGATTTAATTGGCTGTTTAGCTCAAACATCAACATCCTTTCACCCAGAGTCGCAGACTCTACCTTCAGATTACTGTGGAAGTCGACAACTAAACAGTGCTATGCTAGGTCAAGCCCTGCATCGGCAGCTCTGTATTATAAACCAAACCTAGCATGTCATCATTCCATAGAGAAGAATTATTACACTACTACTCTGCATCACCTACACTTTTGATTCTCACTACATCATTAATCAAGCCAATCCCAAAGCTAGTAACTTTCCTTCTTAAGTCGTGTAATTGTTGTGGAAGTAGTCATCATGATGTTCAGTCCAGATATGAACATCTGCCTTGTAGAGTGGGTGTGTCAGCCTATGCCTTATGGATTACCCATGCCACACAAGCCTCAGGAGAAATGTGCCATCAGATTAGAGCACTTGGGGTTGGGGGTGTGTCTTGCACTACAGTACAGCTTTCTAATGTGCAAATGTTAAAATCATCAAGCTGGCCACACTAACCCATGTTAATGGGTGAGATGAACAAAGCCCACAGCATAAATATTAAACTACACTCAAAATGAACATGATTTGTATATTTATTATGCATTTATGAAAGTGCTGAATGTCTGAAAATGAGCGAATATCAACTACCAAGGACTGCTGACTAACAGTAGCACTGTTTATAATCTCTTCATGGCTCTGTGTACAAGCACCTGTCTAGGACAACTTGTCTTACCTATAAATACCCTTTGCTTGTCCGATTATTATTATTATTTATTTGTTTATTTATGTCTTATATTTTAATGTTTTCCTTGGCTGACATCAAGGTTTATGATGTGCCTAAAAAAGAGCAGGAGATCAATACCCACTTTGGCCCGCCTACACATAAAGCGCTTCACTGCACTCCACAGTATCTGTTCTCACACTCTTAAACTCTTAACCTGTCAGTCTCCCGCCTCGCAAGCCTAATGTAGGCCTTTCTGTAAACACATCGACCTTAACAATCATCGACCCTTTCATCAGCTCACACCTCAGTTTAGCCACCATTGAGAGAAGATGGTTTATCATCAGTGAAAAGAGCTGGTTTACCGTAACCTTTTTTCGCTTAACCACATACCATCAAGGCTTTTCAGGATACCAGGAAGACGTGTGACTGCTCTTAGTAATGCAGAGAGCCACTCAAGCAAGGGAGTAGGGCTTCTGGTGGCGAGTATCTGTATGGCCAGCAAACAGTTCGACAGCGTAAGTGCGGCACACAGCCCCCAATGGACTCAGTCTGATCACACTCCTATTTTTCAAATCGCAACACTAGTTGTTCACCTCAGAAGCAGCCAGCTGGTGAAACTGTAGTGTGTGGGAAGGTGTTGGGGAGTCAGTGATTAGTATGGGTTGCCATGGCGCCGACTGTACACAGGCTCTGTTGATTCTTGCTATCTTCTAAGGAATGCTTTGGGTCGTTTGTATGGTTGCTGGAGATAGAGAGAGAGGGGGGGGGGGGGGGGGGGGGGTGTTCCTCCTTATTTGTCCTTTTCTTGCCGTGGCTTAAGAGCGGGGGAAATTGACCGGTGCTAATTCGGTTCCCCTGGCTGGCACGCTCCAGCAGCGGAGGTCGTCTGGGGAGCGGTGGCCGCTGGTGGGGAATGTGAATGCCGCGTGCGGGGTAGTTTGACTCGCACGGCAACGCCACTTTCCCCCTCGGGCAACTGAGGAGGGCTTTCCACTCAATGCCTCTGCAAGTGGACCAAAGGACTGCTCAGTCGAGCGTTCAAAGCACTTAAGAGTGGAAGAAAGAGATGATGATCCTGTTCAGTGTCCAACATTGAGGCAAAAACGCTGTAAAGTAGTGGACAAACATTGGTTAGTTGACTAAAGGGGGGGGGGGGGGGCAAAGTGGTCGTATAGAGGTAGAAGTGATCCAGTTCACTTTCCAGCTGGGATGAATCGCTGAGTGAGACACTTCTGAATGAAGACATGAGAAAAGGAATGAACAACCAAATAGGCTTTAGTGAATTTGAGAGTGAACCATTCTGAAGACAAAGATGGCCCAGCCATGAATGCTCCTCTCAGTAGTACCTCCTCTGTCGTCCCATTCAACAACCTGATCATGGGTTGCTGACTGGGGGCATGGCAGATGGCACTGCATTCTGGGCTGATCCTTGCCAGCCTGGCATGATGTGGGCAGAGACAAGCTGCTACTCACAGATCTGTGTGTGTGTGTGTGTGTGTGTGTGTGTGTGTGTGTGTGTGTGTGTGTGTGTGTGTGTGTGTGTGTGTGTGTGTGTGTGTGTGTGTGTGTGTGTGTGTGTGTGTGTGGTGTGTCCATTTGTGGATGACCTCTTTGTATATTCTGTGCACGCTAAATTCAGCTCCACCACATGCCTAAGGTTTAATGCCAAACTCCAAGTTGAATTAGGAAGGACATGAGGTTCCCTCGCTCACGTCTGACTTCTGAGATTGACAGATAAACATGAATGAAGTTTCTAAAGGTTAGAACCCTTATGAAAGTCTATGTCATTTTGCAGCTCTTATCTTTTAATACGTTTGTGAAATGTTGATGAGGTAAGAATAAGGTCGTGGTGCAATATGAAACAAAAATTATTGACTCCAGGAGTTATGTTCCCCCACATGAGTAAAGGCTTTAAAATATGTCTCCGTTGACAGAGACCTGTGTATGTACGTGTGTGTATTATATAGGAAAGACAGAGGCAGGTTAGAGTGCCTTCCTGGAGTCTTTAGTCCCCCTTTTCAGGACAATTAAGTGAACTGATTAGGAATAATTGTTGTTTCATAGATCATAATATCATAATATTTTATTTTATTATGCTGAAATCTTATCCTGCTTTTACAGTTTATTATGGGGTAAGATGAGACTTACCCATGGTCAATCATGTGCAAGCTAATTAATGGAAAATTAGTTTCAGGAAAAAGAAACATACACACACACACAACAGAATGTACCGAGTTGAAATATCACATCCTCTGTGTACAAAGTAACACAATATCCTGGTGCATAAGATATTTCAGGATGTCAAAAATTATTTTGATGGAGTCGTTCACAAGCAATGTTATGTCAGAATAAAATTATATCTACATAGTAAATAGTATAGAATAAAGAATAGTATTATATCTGTTCTAGCAATCTGCAAAGATCTGTTGCGATCTGGTGCCCAAGATTACGCTTTGTGAATTTGAAAAAAATAAGTGGTATGTCTTGCTGTGTGTCTGTTGATTTAAAATAAGTAGTATTGGTGTTGCTGTGTGTCTGTTGATTTAAAATAAGTAGTATTGGTGTTGCTGTGTGTCTGTTGATTTAAAATAAGTAGTATTGGTGTTGCTGTGTGTCTGTTGATTTAAAATAAGTAGTATTGGTGTTGCTGTGTGGCTGTTGATTTAAAATAAGTAGTATTCTTGTTGCTGTGTGTCTGTTGATTTCGGCATCAGGCAGGACTTCTGTTTTCTGTTTTCCAGGTGCCATTGTGTAAATCCCTCCGTGACCTCAGCAGTCGTCTAGCGGAGCTGGGCTGGCTGCACAACAAGGTGCGCAAGTACACAGACTCCCGCAGCCTGGACCGCGCATTCGGCCTGGTGGGCCAGGTAAGCTCCCCTCACACTTTGGGTCTAAATGCCATCCCACACCAGTATGTGTGTGTGTAATCTGTGGGTGTCTGTGTCATGCCAACCAGTATGTGTGTGTAATCTGTGTGTGTCTATGTGCCATCCCACACCAGTATGTGTGTGTAATCTGTGTGTGTCTGTGTCATGCCAACCAGTATGTGTGTGTAATCTGTGTGTGTCTATGTGCCATCCCACACCAGTATGTGTGTGTAATCTGTGTGTGTCTATGTGCCATCCCACACCAGTATGTGTGTGTAATCTGTGTGTGTCTGTGTCATGCCAACCAGTATGTGTGTGTAATCTGTGTGTGTCTGTGTCATGCCTGTGTGTGTAATCTGTGTGTGTCTAAATGCCATCCCACACCAGTATGTGTGTGTAATCTGTGTGTGTGTCTATGTGCCATCCCACACCAGTATGTGTGTGTAATCTGTGTGTGTCTAAATGCCATCCCACACCAGTATGTGTGTGTAATCTGTGTGTGTCTAAATGCCATCCCATACCAGTATGTGTGTGTAATCTGTGTGTGTCTAAATGCCATCCCACACCAGTATGTGTGTAATCTGTGTTGGTATCTGTGTCATGCCAACCAGTATGTGTGTGTAATCTGTGTGTGTCTGTGTCATGCCAACCAGTATGTGTGTGTAATCTGTGTGTGTCTATGTGCCATCCCACACCAGTATGTGTGTGTAATCTGTGTGTGTGTGTCTATGTGCCATCCAACACCAGTATGTGTGTAATCTGTGTGTGTCTGTGTCATGCCAACCAGTATGTGTGTGTAATCTGTGTGTGTCTGTGTCATGCCAACCAGTATGTGTGTGTAATCTGTGGGTGTCTATGTGCCATCCCACACCAGTATGTGTGTGTAATCTGTGTGTGTGTCTATGTGCCATCCAACACCAGTATGTGTGTGTAATCTGTGCGGGTATCTATGTGCCATCCCACACCAGTATGTGTGTGTAATCTGTGTGTGTCTAAATGCCATCCCACACCAGTATGTGTGTGTAATCTGTGCGGGTATCTATGTCCCATCCAACACCAGTATGTGTGTGTAATCTGTGCGGGTATCTATGTGCCATCCCACACCAGTATGTGTGTGTAATCTGTGTGTGTCTAAATGCCATCCCACACCAGTATGTGTGTGTAATCTGTGCGGGTATCTATGTGCCATCCCACACCAGTATGTGTGTGTAATCTGTGCGGGTATCTATGTGCCATCCCACACCAGTATGTGTGTGTAATCTGTGCGGGTATCTATGTGCCATCCCACACCAGTATGTGTGTGTAATCTGTGCGGGTATCTATGTGCCATCCCACACCAGTATGTGTGTGTAATCTGTGCGGGTATCTATGTGCCATCCCACACCAGTATGTGTGTGTAATCTGTGCGGGTATCTATGTGCCATCCCACACCAGTATGTGTGTGTAATCTGTGCGGGTATCTATGTGCCATCCCACACCAGTATGTGTGTGTAATCTGTGCGGGTATCTATGTGCCATCCAACACCAGTATGTGTGTGTAATCTGTGCGGGTATCTATGTGCCATCCCACACCAGTATGTGTGTGTAATCTGTGTGTGTCTAAATGCCATCCCACACCAGTATGTGTGTGTAATCTGTGCGGGTATCTATGTGCCATCCAACACCAGTATGTGTGTGTAATCTGTGCGGGTATCTATGTGCCATCCAACACCAGTATGTGTGTGTAATCTGTGCGGGTATCTGTGTCATGCCAACCAATTTGTGTTCTTTCTCCTCCTCTCTCCAGAGCTTTTGTGCCTCCCTTCATCAGGAACTCAAGGAGTACTACAGGCTGCTTTCAGTGTTGCACTCACAAGTAAGAGTCGTTCTCACTGTTGCATCTTTCTTTCTTTCTTTCTTTCTGCTTTTTTTCCCCATTCTGTCCTTTCTTTTGGTCTTCTTTTCTGATCTGTGTTGATCAGTTGGGTCACTGTGCCGGTGCAGTCTCTCTGCCATTGCCCACCTGTGTGTGTGTGTGTGTGTGTGTGTGTGTGTGTGTGTGTGTGTGTGTCCGTCAGCTGCAGGTGGAGGAGGACCAGGGGGTGACCCTGGGAGGGGAGAGCACACTCACCCTGAGGCGCCTCCTCGTCTGGACCTACGACCCCAAGGTCCGGCTCAAAACACTGGCTGCCCTGGTGGACTTCTGCCAAGGTGGATTCACACAAATGTCGATGCTTGTTTTTCAATGCTTTATTTATTGAAATGAAAAGGGCTCTCAAGGGGACAGGTGAGAACTTAAGGTGGTGTGGTTTACATACATGTGGTTTATATGGCTGTGATGATGACGACTGTAGTGTGTGTGTGTGTGTGTGTGTGTGTGTGTGTGTGTGTGTGTGTGTGTGTGTGTGTGTGTGTGTGTGTGTGTGTGTGTGTGTGTGTGTGTGTGTGTGTGTGTGTGTGTGTGTGTGTGTGTGTGCTGTCAGGCAGGAAAGGAGGCGAGCTGGCGTCTGCGGTGCATGCCTACGGGAAGACGGGCGACCCCAACATGCGTGCGCTGGTGCAGCACATCCTCTCCCTGGTGTCCCACCCCATCCTCAACTTCCTCTACCGCTGGATCTACGACGGAGAGTTGGAGGACACTTACCATGAGGTCAGCACTACCTGTCTGCTCTCACACACACACACACACATGTATTGACTCACTCACAAACACGCTTTGGACCTGAAAATCATGTGGACACACACACACACACACACAGCGCACTAAACTGGCAGCACATTAAACTGAAATGAGAAGTTAGAAATGCACTACTGAGAGATAGGCCTCTTTTTCTTTCCCTCTCCACCTCTCCCCTTTCTTCCAGTTTTGAAGAGACATTCCCTTCACGGCCATATAATGTTTCTAAAGCAGGCTATACTCCTCAGCTCCATAAACTTTCTATAGCTAACGAGAATGAACCAACAGAATAGACCCAATAAGGAGAGCGACGAGAAGCTGTAATGGCTAATAAAGTCGTGGGAGAAGAAAGGGGTAAAAGGTCGGGTTATGAGACTGCAGGCTCCAGCGGCAATCTCTCTCTCTCTCTCTCTCTCTTCATCCCTTTCTTCCGTTTGCCCTCTGGTGTTAATCTCTGCTGGTCTGCAGTCCCAGAATAGGGCATAGTGAGTTGTCTGTGATGTCTCTGCCACCCGGTGCTGACCCCACAGCGAGAAGCAGGCAGAGGGCACTTGGAAGAGTTGTGGGCGCTGTCAGGCTTAAGCGGAGGGCTGGTAATCAGAGGGGGCACAGCTCAAGGGGGTGGCATACGCACTCTCCTCCTCTGGAGATTGCCCTTGCGGTGGCCGTTAACGAGCTCGTTATGACTTTGAGCGGAGGTGCAGCGTTGGCACAGTGAGGCGGCGGTGGTGGGTGTGGGGGCGCAAGCTTTTAAGGGGACATTTGAAAACGCTTTAAAGGAAAGAAGCTAATGTTGCAAAACAGATCAATGATCAGCAGATTTCTCTCACATCACACACTTTCACCGGCCCAAAAAAATAAACCCCAAATCCTAGGAGAATGGTCGCTGTCTCTCGTTAAGCGCTTTCCTCTCCATTGAAGCCCATTATAAGGGAAAAGCTTAACTTGTCCCAATCCGTGATCAATGGCATAAGCACAATGTCCTAACAAAAAAGCCAAACAGAAATCCAATGTAAGGTAGGCCTTACTATCTTGCACTTCGCAGGTTTTCCCCATTGGAGCCCATGCTACGGGCACTGCCTTATGCGTCTGACCTCCAGTTGGGCTACTGGGAATAGTCAAACGCTGCTCGTGTTTAACCTCCCCTGAGCTACAGCCTACAGTGGGGAGGTGAGCAGCAATGTGTAGGATGACTGTGAAATGCGTTTGTAGGCGTACTGTCGCAATAAGGAATATTAAGGCTCTTCTGCCATTATAAGAAAAAGCTTAGCGTGCTTAATGTACCTAGCGATCGATCAAAGACCACATTTCTCTGGCACATCTCTTGTCATAAACACTTTCACATGTCAAAAATGAAATCCAAGGAATATGGTCATTATCTTATTTGAAGCGTTTTTCCCTCATTGATCGCTTTGAAACATAAAACCACATTAAGCTTTTCTGCGTCAAATGTTTTAGAATCTAGCCTTTTAAGAGCGTGTGCGACCGGCTGTTAGTTTGTCCTGTGGCGTCTTAATGGGTTTGTTATTGGGAGGACTAATGAAGACGGGCTGGGCTCGGACTGCCTAAGGCTCGGATGAATTCAGAGAAAAGCCTGTGCACAAAAAGCCAGACACGAGACACGTATTTAAGAAATACGTTTTATATTTTATCTTGTCAAATGTGCTCTTGAAGAAGTCAGTCAGTGTTTAACGCTGTTGTGTGTGTCTCTGTGTGTGTGTCTCTGTGTGTGTGTCTCTGTGTGTGTTTGTCTCTGTGTGTGTGTGTGTGTGTGTGTGTGTGTGTGCGTGCGTGCGTGTGTGTGTGTGTGTAGTTCTTTGTAGCCTCAGACCCCACAGTAAAGACAGACCGACTGTGGCATGACAAATACTCACTGAGGAAGTCCATGATCCCCTCCTTCATCACCATGGACCAGTGCAGAAAGGTACGTCCATATGTGTGTCCCTGTCCACACACACACCCTAGAGCCTCACACACACACTAAGGTATGTCCATATGTGTGTCCCTGTCCACACACACTAGAGCCTCACACACACTAAGGTATGTCCATATGTGTGTCCCTGTCCACACACACTAGAGCCTCACACACACTAAGGTATGTCCATATGTGTGTCCCTGTCCATCCACACACAATAGAGCCTCACACACACTAAGGTATGTCCATATGTGTGTCCCTGTCCATCCACACACAATAGAGCCTCACACACACTAAGGTATGTCCATATGTGTGTCCCTGTCCATCCACACACAATAGAGCCTCACACACACTAAGGTATGTCCATATGTGTGTCCCTGTCCATCCACACACAATAGAGCCTCACACACACTAAGGTATGTCCATATGTGTGTCCCTGTCCATCCACACACAATAGAGCCTCACACACACTAAGGTATGTCCATATGTGTGTCCCTGTCCATCCACACACAATAGAGCCTCACACACACTAAGGTATGTCCATATGTGTGTCCCTGTCCATCCATACACACACACACTAGAACCTCACACACACACACTAAGGTATGTCCATATGTGTGTCCCTGTCCATCCACACACAATAGAGTCTCACACACACACTAAGGTATGTCCATATGTGTGTCCCTGTCCATCCATACACACACACACTAGAACCTCACACACACACACTAAGGTATGTCCATATGTGTGTCCCTGTCCATCCATACACACACACACTAGAGCCTCACACACACACACACTAAGGTATGTCCATATGTGTGTCCCTGTCCATCCACACACCCTAGAGCCTCACACACACACTAAGGTATGTCCATATGTGTGTCCCTGTCCATCCACACACCCTAGAGTCTCACACACACACTAAGGTATGTCCATATGTGTGTCCCTGTCCATCCATACACACACACACCCTAGAGCCTCACACACACACTAAGGTATGTCCATATGTGTGTCCCTGTCCATCCATACACACTAGAGATGCGCGGATGGGCTATTATTTCATCCGCAACCGCATCACAAAACGCATGATCCGTCCGCTATCCATCCGCACCAATTTTTTTGACCAATTTTCAAAACCGCACCCGCCCGCCATCCGCCTGTTGTTTTTAGGTATAGGCGCTGTGACGCAAGGCTAGAAAGTTCTTGCCTGTTCTTGAAAGGAGACTGATCCAATGCCGCAAAGATATTTAAAGGATAAAGCCCCTAGTATGAAAGCCTATTGTTGTAGCCTATCCCCAGAATATGATCAGTGAAGTGACGTCTGTCTCCGATCGATGCACAGGGAGAAACTTTAAAATAGCCAAGCACATCGGCAAACCTGACCTTACCATAGGCTAGTAGGCCTACACTTTTTTATCATTGTAATAAAACGCAATTTGGTACACCATTTTAATATGGTAATATAGCCTACTGTTTTTAGTTTAGAAGGAAACGCCGAGTCTATTAATTCCGAAATTTCACCGCATTGTAGGCTTTATACTGTAACAACCCCAACACTTGCCTGCTTGCCTTGCCAATCAAAGTTTTCCGACTATTTTTCTTACCCTCTTTCTTAGCTGGTGAAGTTACTGAGCTAGAAGTTTTACTTGTTCATCTCGCGCTGCCAATGCCCAATGTCACTTCTGAGTCAAATCACTCCATCATCTCTTTGAAATTCCTTATTCCACGAGTGGTAGGCTACAATGACTGGCTGTTTTAAAATATAACTAATAGCCTAACGAAACAAAATAACCCAGGCAGCTTGCAGGTTTGCGGCGTTGCAAAGAGACGCGACATGATAGGGATCATCACTTAATTTAAACTTTTTTGCTTCCTTTGTTTGCTTTGTATGCATACACGGAACAAGGCCAATTTACTGCCTGATGAAAATGTGATTATTTGAAAATGTGCTTGGATGTAGGTAACGACATTTAACAATGTGTATATATTTTGAATTTCGTTGGGTAAACCGCCACCCGCCCGAATTTAATTAAAATATAATTTTTTGTCACGTCACCCGCTCGATCCGCGGTTTAACCGCGGAGTCCGCGGGTGCAACCGCCAACCGCGCATCTCTAATACACACACACACCTTAGAGCCTCATAAACACACTAAGGTACGTCCATGTGTGTGTCCCTGTCCATCCATACACACACACACCCTAGAGCCTCACACACACACTAAGGTATGTCCATATGTGTGTCCCTGTCCATCCATACACACACACCCTAGAGCCTCACACACACACTAAGGTATGTCCATATGTGTGTCCCTGTCCATCCATACACACACACCCTAGAGTCTCACACACACACTAAGGTATGTCCATATGTGTGTCCCTGTCCATCCATACACACACACACCCTAGAGCCTCACACACACACTAAGGTATGTCCATATGTGTGTCCCTGTCCATCCATACACACACACCCTAGAGCCTCACACACACACTAAGGTATGTCCATATGTGTGTCCCTGTCCATCCATACACACACACCCTAGAGTCTCACACACACACTAAGGTATGTCCATATGTGTGTCCCTGTCCATCCATACACACACCCTAGAGTCTCACACACACACTAAGGTATGTCCATATGTGTGTCCCTGTCCATCCATACACACACACCCTAGAGTCTCACACACACACTAAGGTATGTCCATATGTGTGTCCCTGTCCATCCATACACACACACCCTAGAGTCTCACACACACTAAGGTATGTCCATATGTGTGTCCCTGTCCATCCATACACACACACCCTAGAGTCTTACACACACTAAGGTATGTCCATATGTGTGTCCCTGTCCATCCATACACACACACACTAGAGTCTCACACACACTAAGGTATGTCCATATGTGTGTCCCTGTCCATCCATACACACACACCCTAGAGTCTCACACACACTAAGGTATGTCCATATGTGTGTCCCTGTCCACACACACACCCTAAAGCCTCACAAACACTAAGGTATGTGAATATGTGTGTGTCCCTGTCCATCAGGACCCCCTAGAGTCTCACACGCACTAAGGTATGTCCATATGTGTGTCCCTGTCCATCCATACACACACACACTAGAGCCTCACACACACTAAGGTATGTCCATATGTGTGTCCCCCTGTCCATCCATACACCCGTAGAGCCTCACACACACTTATGAGCCCACTGCTCATTTCACCACCTCCATCCTCAGCAGTGGAGCTCAGCGACGAGGTCTGTCGCACACACAAGCCTCAGCTGCGTAGTAGTTTCATCTGAGTTGAAGGTGTTGTACCTGACACCATGGCAGGTCTTCTTTAGTCTCTTCCAGACTGAGCCGGCCAGACCTGTGGTCTGAAATGAGCCATAGCTCTGACTTCATGCTGGCTGTGTGTGTCCTCCCCACCTTGATGTCTGGAGAGAGAGAGACACACGGTCAGAATGACAGACATCCCCCCCCCCCCCCCCTCATCCAACACTGGCACAAGACATTGACCAAGTGCATAGAGAAGAGAAATTACATTAGTATGGCTCTCCATGACTGTCTGTCTGTCCAGCATCCGGTTCTCATGTGACTAAACCTCAGTTTCTCTGTCCTTCCCTCTCCCCCCTCCTGTTTTCTGTGATGCACGTCCTTCACCAAACCACAGGTCCTGCTTATTGGGAAATCCATCAACTTCCTGCATCAGGTGTGCCAGGACCGGACTCCAACCGGCAAGATTCTGCCTGCCTCAAAGGCCGCCGACTCGCCCAAAGATGGTAAGGCGACCTGCCCGGCCCTTCCCTTCCCTTCCCTTCCCTTCCCTTCCCTTCCCTTCCCTTCCCTTCCCTTCCCTTCCCTTCCCTTCCCTTCCCTTCCCTTCCCTTCCCTTCCCTTCCCTTCCCTTCCCTTCCCTTCCCTTCCCTTCCCTTCCCTTCCCTTCCCTTCCCTTAAGCTGAAGGACTTTCCTTTCATTGCCACCCGGCTCCCCCAGAGACTCCAAGCACATGCCTGTAATAGCAGCATTTCAGGGGCTAAAAGCGGAGGTGTTCACCGAACCTCAGCGCGGTAAATGGGAGGAGGATTGATCTGTTGGTGGAGGGCTGGCACAGAAGCTGTCTGATGTTTTCAGCCCGTAGTCTGCAGTTTTAAACGTGTGTATCGACAGAGGCCTTGTTTAGTGTAAGTGTGTCTATCACCCTCCACTCTGTCTCCACCAATCAATACTCACACCGTCTCCTGGCCTTGCCCTTGGGTTGAGGCTGCCTCTTAAGACCGTCTCCTGGCCTTGTCCTTGGGTTGAGGCTGCCTCCTCAGACCGTCTCCTGGCCTTGCCCTTGGGTTGAGGCTGCCTCCTCAGACCGTCTCCTGGCCGTCTCCTGGCCTTGCCCTTGGGTTGAGGCTGCCTCTTAAGACCGTCTCCTGGCCGTCTCCTGGCCTTGCCCTTGGGTTGAGGCTGCCTCTTAAGACGTCTCCTGGCCTTGCCCCTTGGGTTGAGGCTGCCTCTTAAGACCGTCTCCTGGCCTTGTCCTTGGGTTGAGGCTGCCTCCTCAGACCGTCTCCTGGCCTTGCCCTTGGGTTGAGGTTGCCTCTTAAGACCGTCTCCTGGCCGTCTCCTGGCCGTCTCCTGGCCTTGCCCTTGGGTTGAGGCTGCCTCTTAAGACGTCTCCTGGCCTTGCCCTTGGGTTGAGGCTGCCTCCTCAGACCGTCAGACTTGCCCTTGGGTTGAGGCTGCCTCCTCAGACCGTCTCCTGGCCGTCTCCTGGCCTTGTCCTTGGGTTGAGGCTGCCTCTTAAGACCGTCTCCTGGCCTTGCCCTTGGGTTGAGGCTGCCTCTTAAGACGTCTCCTGGCCTTGCCCTTGGGTTGAGGCTGCCTCTTAAGACGTCTCCTGGCCTTGCCCTTGGGTTGAGGCTGCCTCTTAAGACGTCTCCTGGCCTTGCCCTTGGGTTGAGGCTGCCTCTTAAGACCGTCTCCTGGCCTTGTCCTTGGGTTGAGGCTGCCTCCTCAGACCGTCTCCTGGCCTTGCCCTTGGGTTGAGGCTGCCTCCTCAGGCCGTCTCCTGGCCGTCTCCTGGCCTTGCCCTTGGGTTGAGGCTGCCTCTTAAGACGTCTCCTGGCCTTGCCCTTGGGTTGAGGCTGCCTCTTAAGACTGTCTCCTGGCCTTGTCCTTGGGTTGAGGCTGCCTCTTAAGACTGTCTCCTGGCCTTGTCCTTGGGTTGAGGCTGCCTCTTAAGACTGTCTCCTGGCCTTGTCCTTGGGTTGAGGCTGCCTCTTAAGACTGTCTCCTGGCCTTGTCCTTGGGTTGAGGCTGCCTCTTAAGACTGTCTCCTGGCCTTGTCCTTGGGTTGAGGCTGCCTCTTAAGACTGTCTCCTGGCCTTGTCCTTGGGTTGAGGCTGCCTCTTAAGACTGTCTCCTGGCCTTGTCCTTGGGTTGAGGCTGCCTCTTCAGACCGTCTCCTGGCCTTGTCCTTGGGTTGAGGCTGCCTCTTCAGACCGTCTCCTGGCCTTGCCCTTGGGTTGAGGCTGCCTCTTCAGACCGTCTCCTGGCCTTGTCCTTGGGTTGAGGCTGCCTCTTAAGACCGTCTCCTGGCCGTCTCCTGGCCTTGCCCTTGGGTTGAGTCTGCCTCTTCTTAAGACATCACTGTATAGTTTGTGTGCCTAAGTGTTTTCTCTCCTTCTCTCAGACAGAAGACTGGGACAGAAACCCATCATGTTTGGCCATTTTAGTTTGATAGACCTCTCTTTGTTTCTATTTTTAGGCCCACACAGGCTGTGGTATAGTTGGGTTGCACTTGTCTTTTGTTGAGCCTTGTTAAGTGTGTGGACTTAAGATGGTGTTGTCCTCTTGTGCTGGCCCACAGCTACAGAGCTCTTCACAGACATGGAGGGGGCCTTCCAGGAGAAGATCGATGCAGCCTACTTTGAGACCAGCAAGTACCTGCTGGATGTCCTCAACAAGAACTACCTCCTTCTGGAGCACCTGCAGGCCATGAGGAGGTACCTGCTGCTGGGCCAGGGAGACTTCATCAGGCACCTCATGGACTTGCTCAAGTAAGAACAGACACACTCACACACTCACACACTCACACACTCACACACTCACACACTCACACACTCACACACTCACACACTCACACACTCACACACTCTCACTCTCACACACTCTCACACTCTCACACACACACACACACACACGCTGTCTGTTCCTCCACTACATCTGACACGTTCACGTATGCCATACAAATGAATACTAACACATTTGAGTATTGTACCAATAAAACACACACACACACACACACACACACACACACACACACACACACACACACACACACACACACACACACACACACACTCTCTCACTCTGTACCCACCACCCCAGGCCAGAGCTGGCGCGGCCGGCCACAACGCTATACCAGCACAACCTGACGGGCATCCTGGAGACCGCCGTCCGAGCCACCAATGCCCAGTTTGACAGCCCTGAGATACTCAAGAGGCTGGATGTTCGGCTGCTGGAGGTATCTTCCATCCATCACACACACACACACACACACACACACACACACACACACACACACACACACACACACACACACACACACACAGACACAGACAGACAGACAGATACTGGACCTAGACACACGCTACAAATACCCAAACACATGGACATTTCCTGATCCGCTTGGGCTTGCTTTGTATTTTGTATTCTGTGAAAATGCTAGAAGAAATATTATGCACGGTTCTGGTATTTTTTTATTTCAAAACTGCGGATATCGTATCCAATCAAGGCGGCAGGTGTCAACATTCCAAAATTCTATGTACAGTGTTTAGCTGTTGCTATAGCCAACAACCTTAAGATGGCGCTATAGCGTGCCAGTAGCTTCAATTGCTGACTAATGGTAGTAGTAGTTATAATGAATTGAAGGGAGGAAACGTATGAGTGCTGTATGGGACTATTTCTTTTCTCATAGTGAAAGTGGTACAAGCAAATGCTTGGTAAATTCATCTACTGACATCTGGGGCATTGAAATTAAAGGGAAAATTACCCCAAATCTTAAAGTTCACCTTCAAACTTTCCAGCAATGGAAATTTACATTATCCATGCCAGTGATTTAAGCAGATCAAGTATGAAAGACAAATGTAACGTTTGTAACAACCTTTAACTTCTCAAGCGAGTTCTATAGGGTTTTTTAAGTTCACTCTATTGGTAAGGTTGACCATGTCATATTGTTTGCCTGAAGTAAACGATTGAAATATTTAGCTACATTTTTGCCTTTTATGTGTATTACCGGTGAATTTGAAACCACTGGTGAAACTGGCTAAAGCTAGATGGAAATTCAGATTGAATACAAACATATAATGAAAATAAAAACAAAATGAAAACTAAAGTAACCTTGATGCACATACATACCTGGTTCCTGTGGGCATCTCCATTCCTCCACAATCCCACAATGCTGCACTCTGCCTGTGTGTGGCTGTATATAATGTGGTGTTTTTGTCTTAGGTGTCCCCAGGAGACACAGGCTGGGATGTCTTCAGCCTGGACTATCATGTAGAAGGACCTATTGCCACAGTATGTTATTTTTTTTCCCCCTTGTCCATTTCTTGAGTGTGTGAGTGTGTGAGTGTGTGAGTGTGTGAGTGTGTGAGTGTGCGAGTTCTTACTTGATTTCTCTGTTGTATTTATTGTTGTTTAATTTACTAACACCAGTCAGTCCACATCATATCAAATTTAAATTAAACTACTTGCCACTGCTTTGTGATTGGTTTAATTGTGTGTGTGTGTGTGTGTGTGTGTGTGTGTGTGTGTGTGTGTGTGTGTGTGTGTGTGTGTGTGTGTGTGTGTGTGTGTGTGACAGGTGTTCACACGAGAGTGTATGAGCCACTATCTGCGGGTGTTTAACTTCCTGTGGAGGGCCAAGCGGATGGAGTACATCCTCACGGACATCTGGAAAGGCCAGATGTGCAACGCCAAGCTGCTGAAGAGCATGCCTGGTGAGAATGCATGTTTATGTTCTTGGCTCGTCCATATTCACGTGCGCTTACTCTATTTAGTACATAGACTCAAATGTGGACGCGCACATGGTCGTCGCAGTGCAGCTGAGTCTGTCCTCCAGTAGAGGGTGTATTGAGTCCAGTTACTTGTCTGTTAACTCCGGGAACTGGGTGTCATGTTATGTTTGGATACACAAGGGGTCCTAAATTCATTGACTGCAACAACCATAGCCAAGTCTGCCGCGCATTACCTGAAGCTTATTGAATAACGTGGCAAAATGATTTGGCTAGTGTAATACCATGAGCATGATCGTAAGCACACGCATGGCTGGGTCAGTGCAGCGCTCCCACACACCACACAAGGGTTTTGGTTCATGCGTTTGGTTCACCTAGGTGTGTTTGAGATGGGAGTCCATGTGGGTTCAAAGGGGTCACTGAGTTCCTCTCAGCCCTGTGGGTGGAAACCACGGTCCTGCCTCACTTAGAGGGTTTGGTGTCGGGTAATGTTGATGTTGTTGTGTGTTGCAGAGTTGTCAGGTGAGCTGCATCAGTGTCACATCCTGGCCTCTGAGATGGTCCATTTTATCCACCAGATGCAGTACTACATCACTTTTGAGGTCAGTTTCACACGCGCAAGCACACTCACTCACTCTCCCATCCACCCACCCACCCACTCACTCACTCACTCTCTCACCCACTCACTCTCTCACCCACTCACCCACTCACTCACTCACTCACTCACTCACTCACTCACTCACTCACTCACTCACTCACTCACTCACACGTGCAAGCACACACACACACTCACTCACTCACTCACTCACTCACTCACTCAAGCACACTCTCTCACTCACTCACGCAAGCTCACTCACTCACTCGCGCAAGCTCACCCACTCACTCACTCACTCACTCACTCACTCACTCACTCACTCACTCAAGCACTCACTCAAGCACTCACTCACTCACTCACTCACTCACTCAAGCACTCACTCACTCGCACTCACTCACTCGCACTCACTCACTCGCACTCACTCACTCACTCACTCACTCACTCACTCACTCAAGCACCTACTCACTCACTCACTCACTCACTCACTCACTCAAGCACCTACTCACTCACTCACTCACTCACTCACTCACTCACTCAAGCACTCAAGCACTCACTCGCACTCACTCACTCACTCACTCACTCACTCACTCACTCACTCACTCACTCACTCACTCAAGCACCTACTCACTCACTCACTCACTCACTCACTCAAGCACCTACTCACTCACTCACTCACTCACTCACTCACTCACTCACTCAAGCACCTACTCACTCACTCACTCACTCACTCACTCACTCACTCACTCACTCAAGCACCTACTCACTCACTCACTCACTCACTCACTCAAGCACTCACTCACTCACTCACTCACTCACTCACTCACTCACTCAAGCACTCACTCAAGCACTCACTCACTCACTCAAGCACCTACTCACTCACTCACTCACTCACTCACTCACTCACTCACTCACTCGCGCAAGCACTCACTCACTCACTCACTCACTCACTCACTCACTCACTCACTCACTCAAGCACCTACTCACTCACTCACTCACTCACTCACTCAAGCACCTACTCACTCACTCACTCACTCACTCACTCACTCACTCAAGCACCTACTCACTCACTCACTCACTCATTCACTCATTCACTCACTCACTCACTCACTCACTCACTCACTCACTCACTCACTCACTCACTCACTCACTCAAGCACTCACTCACTCACTCACTCAAGCACTCACTCACTCACTCACTCACTCACTCACTCACTCACTCAAGCACTCACTCACTCACTCACTCACTCACTCACTCAAGCACTCACTCACTCACTCACTCACTCACTCACTCAAGCACTCACACTCACTCACTCACTCAAGCACTCACTCACTCACTCACTCACTCACTCACTCACTCACTCACTCAAGCACCTACTCACTCACTCACTCACTCACTCACTCACTCAAGCACCTACTCACTCACTCACTCACTCACTCACTCACTCACTCACTCAAGCACCTACTCACTCACTCACTCACTCACTCACTCACTCACTCACTCAAGCACCTACTCACTCACTCACTCACTCACTCACTCACTCACTCACTCACTCACTCACTCACTCACTCACTCACTCGCGCAAGCACTCACTCACTCACTCACTCACTCACTCACTCACTCACTCACTCAAGCACTCACTCACTCACTCACTCAAGCACTCACTCACTCACTCACTCACTCACTCACTCACTCACTCGCGCAAGCACTCACTCACTCACTCACTCACTCACTCACTCAAGCACTCACTCACTCACTCACTCAAGCACTCACTCACTCACTCACTCACTCACTCACTCGCGCAAGCACTCACTCACTCACTCACTCACTCACTCACTCAAGCACTCACTCACTCACTCACTCACTCACTCACTCACTCACTCACTCACTCACTCACTCACTCACTCACTCGCGCAAGCACTCACTCACTCACTCAAGCACTCACTCACTCACTCACTCACTCACTCACACACTCACTCACACACTCACTCACTCACTCACTCACTCACGCACTCACGCACTCACGCACTCAAGCACTCACTCACTCACTCACTCACTCACTCACTCACTCACTCACTCACGCACGCACGCACTCACTCACTCACTCACTCACTCACTCACTCACTCACTCACTCACTCACTCACTCACTCACTCACTCACTCACTCACTCACTCACTCACTCACTCACTCAAGCACTCACTCAAGCACTCACTCACTCACTCACTCAAGCACTCACTCAAGCACTCACTCACTCACTCACTCACTCACTCACTCACTCACTCACTCACTCACTCACTCACTCACTGGAATGTGAAAGGTTTAAACTGCCTTGTTGCTTAGTGTTTCTGTCCAAATAAATCTGTGTCTGTGTGTGTGTGTGTGTGTGTGTGTGTGTGTGTGTCTGTGTGTGTGTGTGTGTGTGTGTGTGTGTGTGTGTGTGTGTGTGTGTGTGTGTGTGTGTGTGTGTGTGTGTGTGTGTGTGTGTGTGAACAGGTGCTGGAGTGCTCGTGGGATGAACTGTGGAATAAGGTGCAGCAGGCCCAGGATCTGGATCACATCATCGCTGCTCATGAGGTGTTTTTGGACACGGTGATCGCACGATGTCTCTTGGACACGAACAACAGGGTGAGCACCATACTATCAACTGTTGCATCATATATACAGCCGCAGAAAAAATTAAGAGACCACTTTAAAAAAAAATATCAGTTTTTCTGGTTTTACTATTTATTGGTATGTTTTTGAGAAAAATTTACATTTGTGTTTCATTCTATAAACTACTGACAACATTTCTACCGAATTTCAAATAAAAATACTGTCATTTAGAGCATTATTTGCAGAAAAATGACAATTGGTCAAAATAACAAAAAGATGCGGTGTTCCCAGATATTGATTTCTGATCTCTTCCTAAGTTAAAGCATCAGTATTGTGTAGTTTAAAAATGAATATGAACTTGTTTTCTTTGCATTATTCGAGATCTGAAAACATTGCTATTTTGACCAATTGTCATTTTTCTGCCAACAATTGCTCTCAAAGACAATATTTAGGTTTCCTCCGGTAGGAGGTAACCTATTATTATTATTCTTGTACCATGGGAGTCAATGGCAGCCCCTAGAACCATATGGTAACTTTTTGTGAAATTTGGCACACTCATTAAGGACAGTCCCTTCTTCATTCACACCAAGTTTCATGGCTGTCATTACACCACTCTAGCGCCACCAACAGGTCAAAGTTGGACTTTTGTAACACACACAACTTTTGAACCGTATGACCGATTTTCAAAAATGAGGTACCATTGGATTCCCTGGATCAAGGCGAATTAAACCCTACCCATGGCGTCAATTTCCGGTTATATAGATTTTCCGCTATTTCCGGTTTTATCAAAAACCTTTGAAAGCCTACTCCTCCTACAATTTTTGGCAAATCTTCATCAAAATCACCAGAGATGATCTTCAGACCTAGCCTCACAAAAGTTATCAACAGAATTTTGATCCTCACAACCGTTTGTCCAGTACAGCCACTCAAATTTAGCAGAAAAGTCGCCAAACAGGAAGTGAGGTCATATCTTGGCAAATCTTTGACAAATCAACACCAAACTTGATATGTCACTGGAAGACACTACAACATGTTCCCATGTGAAAAGGCAACTTCATATCTTCAAAAATGATTGATATAAAGCAAATTGGATACATTGTTAACGCTAAAATAATGCTTTACACATCAACAGGTCAAAAAGTGATACTCTGATTCAATCACAAGTTCATGTGAAGACACTTGAGAATGTTAAGTACACAAATCTGAAAAAAAGTTGACTGTAAGATGAAAAGTGGATTTTTGGTGAATATTTGAAACATGCATGCTTGGCTAATTTCTAGGGTGATTTTCGGTAGAAGGTCTCTCTCTCTCTGCTCCTTTGCGCGTGTGTGCTCCAGATTCTCTCTCTCTCTCACAACCACACACACACACACACACACACACACACACAGGGACAGGCTCCTTTGACACGCACAAGCGCACACACAACATTTAAGGAAATGTAGGGATGACCACACCCCTTCTCACTCTTAGCTTGAAGCCATGGCCCTTGAGGATCTTCAAAGTAATGCATTTGAAATGTAATATCCCATTGGCAAGTCTGCAGCATGGATCTTTCTATACAATGACAAATTGTCACAAAAATACATTTGGTTCGCAATGTCTGGAGGAGGAAACCGCCATCGCTGCTTGCAGCTATATTTTTATTTGAAATTTGGTTGAAATGTTTTCAGTAGTTTATAGAATAAAACTAAAATGTTAACTTTACTTTAACTCATACCAATAAATAGTAAAACCAGAGAAACTGATTGATCCATTCAGTTTCGTGTCCTGACAGAAGTCTCTCCCTCTCCCTCTCTCTCTCTTTTTCTCTCTCTCTCTCTCTCTCTCGCTGCAGTCCCTGTTGAACCAGTTGAGAGCCATCTTTGATCAGATCATTGAGTTCCAGACCACCCAGGACTCTCTGTACCGCTCTGCCCTGGAGGAGCTGCAGCTACGGCTGCAGTTTGAGGAGCGCAAGAAGCAACGGCAGGATGAGGTGTGTTACCCCTGAACTGATCCAGAATCAGCCCTTACGGCTTCTCCCAAAACTTTAACACTACTGTGCCCCAGAGGTGTAGTCTGATCCACAAATACGTTACTGTGAATAACCACAAGGCTCCAGGCCAAGGGGACTTTAGGAGTCTAAAAGTAACTAGCTGTAAACAGTTTGTGTGTGTGTCGGCCATTTGTCAACCTCCATTTATTTCAGTGTAATTCAAACTGCTAGCCTGACTGTGTCATACTCATAATTCTAGTCAGAATATGTGTCTGATACTGTTCCATTGAGCTGTGATTATGGGGCGTGTTTCAACGAACCAGGAAAGAAAATGCCTCTTCGTTCAATTGGATACCTAGAACCAATCAGAGCAACGTAGTTTGCCGGATCCCGTAAGAAGGATAGCAAGGACTACTATGTGTTTTAATGGATTTTTGGTTTAAGCGTTAGCAAAAACCTAACAATAATGGGCTGGAGAGCTTCAGTTAAGACCTACAATCCTCTGCAACCTTCGTGTTGCACAACTTACCGAGTCAATGTAGACATAAAAAAGTTGTGTAGATAGCTTAATTCACATAAAATATTTCCCACTAATAGGCTCCCGAGACCCGCCATCTTGGTATGATTTCGAATCTACCGTTAATTCAACTCAAGCCATCTGTCCATCATCTATAAAGCCCGCCCTGACAATTTGATTGGCTAGATCCGTTTCGGATCTGTGATAATTTCTTCCCAACGGGCCGAACTTCCAGACCAAAAATGTTGTGGGCGGGGTTCAGTCTGGTATCCAGGCCATCAAACTGCATCATTTGGATATAAATATCCAGTTATCTTTTTTCAGAAATCTTTCTTTGGTATTGAAGTCATTTTGCATGACCTAAATGGGAGTATGTGGTGGTGAATGGAGAACAGACAAGACATTTGAGCACACATACAAAACCGCCCTGAGCTTATACTGGCAATGATTGCAGATCATTGTCCACTGTCATAGCCAGTTGCCGTGTCCTTGTACTAGCTCCATCTTGCATCCACCACTGAAAATGACATGCTGCTCTTCAGGGACTGGATCCAGATTCATACACACACACACACACACACTCTACATTAAAACACCTGACGGGGCAGCCAGATGAGGCCCTCGTATATTTTGGGTGTCAGCTTTCCGTGGGGATTGATAAAAGCATCAGCGGACGCTGGGCCCGTCCTGAAACAAACTGCGGGCTGCTCGCCGGCAGGTGTTTGTTTGTTGTATATAGGCAGACGCTAAAAGCAAGGCCAGAGCCGTTGAAAGCTTCTGTTCATATCGACGTCCGTCTAGGTATCCCCCCACAGCCACGGGAGCACTGGGAAGGAGACGCGGGCGGCCCATAAATCAAGCCTGTAGGGCCAGAGAGAGACAGGGCAGTCAATCCTGTGCTGTTACACACTCCTAATTCAGCCCATCCCATAGCAGGGGGCAGGGTATTAATGATTGTGTCAATAGAATGCTCTTGTGTGAAGGGAAACATATATGTTTTAAAAAGTGAGTTTTTTTTGTACAAGGTAATGTTACATGTAGCCATCACTGGTGCTGTTCCTCACTGTGTGGTTGTGATGTATGTAGCGAGGGTTAAGGGTGTGTGTGTGTGTGTGTCTGTGTGTTTGTGTGGCAGGGTGAATGGGGTGTGACAGAAGAACAAGAGGCTGCGGAGAACAAGCGGATTCAGGAGTTCCATGATTTTCATGCCAAAATGCGCTCAGAACTTCGGATATTGTCATATTCGTACCAAGTAAGTGTCTCTTCAGCCCAATGTTTCCTTTTGAAAGCTCCAAGTCTGCGATGTTTGATGGCAAACAGAATCGATTCAAACTGTGAGGTTTTAGACATTAGTGATTTGTCATGGATGAAGCCTCAAGCGTGTAATATGAAATGTCAAAACATGCAACAAGTCCACACAGTACAGCATGAACAACATGAACTAAACATCTGACTGTACAACTCGCTGTGAAGTGCAGCAAATATTTTAGTGACACACGCCCACACACACAGTGCAGCTTAAACCTCTCTTAACACAACAAGGCACAGAAAACTCTGCACTGCTCCGCTATTTTGCATTGACTCTGGTCTTCCTCCTCCTCTTCCTCATCCTCTTCCTCCTCCTCTTCTTCATCATATTCCTCTTCTTCCTCCTCTTTGTGTAGGGGATAGTCCAGCAGTTCTTGGTGCTACTCATGACTAGCACAGATGAGAGCTTACAGTTCCTCAGCTTCCGTCTGGACTTCAATGAGCACTACAAGGCCCGGGACCCCCGTCTGCGTGCCTCTCTGGGGACCAGCAGGGGGCGACGGAGCTCTAATATGTGAGCCAACAACAACAGCGGCGGCAGTGTCCCACTGGCCAAACCCTCATCATGGAACGCCAGCCGTCACGGAGAGAGGGATATGAAGAAAGAAGAAAAGAGAGAAAAAAACGTTGAATTATTCACAGCCTCCCCCACCCTCATGCCATTCCTAAATAAATAAAAGCTTACACACACTCGAAATATGAACACAGAACTCCAAAGGAAGAAAGTGTTTTTAGGGTGTAACTTTGAGTAGGACAAGGTCACAGGTCTGCAGTCATGGTATCAGTGCATCAGTTTCAACTGTTTTTCATATTGTACGTGCGTATGTGATTTATTTAATGAGTTCCTTTTGTACCTTTTTTAGTTTCCATTAAATTGTTTGTTCATGTTAAGTTCTGATATATGAGAAAGCTCTAACCTTTCAGCCTTAATGCTACATACTAGACAGTCATTTGTCCATTTTATTTAATTAGCTTTTTGGTTGAATGCTTGGTGTGACTTAATTCCTCCCTCCTGCAATCTGTGACCTTTTGTTCAGCATGTACAGACCAGTCCCTCCATTTCGTAGCTGAATAAGGTGAATTTGTCTGATTCTTTTGCACTTACCGCCTTTAAAAAAAAAAGAAAGAACTAAAATGACATGTAAAGTTGCCTAGAGTGAAAATCAGCCTTGAGAGGACCTTGTGTTGTCTTTTATTGTGGTGGTGCTAGTGGGAATAGCACCTCCACTAGTGGGCGCTCCGGTTCCAGAGTTGTATTGCTGTGTGAATCTTATTTTCTCCTGGCTCCCATCAACTGTCATCAACCCATTCTTATTCATCTGGGGTGGAGGATAAGGAGAGATTGTTTCTCTGTCAACCCCTCTTCACTGTATAGCACAGATTTATAGTTAAGTATACAATGTAAGCAAACACAAGTCATTTTTCTCTTTAAT
Source organism: Sprattus sprattus (assembly GCF_963457725.1). NCBI lineage: Eukaryota > Metazoa > Chordata > Actinopteri > Clupeiformes > Clupeidae > Sprattus > Sprattus sprattus. The sequence goes on along the minus strand of NC_137922.1, from coordinate 504,624 downwards.
AAATACACTTTTTTTTAACAACTCGTGTTGCATTGCAATATAATGGAGCATCTCAGTACAAAGAGGACCGGTTCTAGATTTGTTACGATTGTTTTTAGCAAACGTGAGGTGACATTGCTAGGTGATAAGCTAATAGACATGCACATCTACAAACAAGAAGCTGAAGTCTGCTTTTTGGAGTTCCCGACAGCATGCATTGATGTAAAAGCTGTGAGTACATGACGGAGATTTCCGGTGTAGCTATGTGAGCATCAAGGAAAAAGATCAGAGAATAACATCAGCAAAACCTGATTTTGAATTTGGTGTGTTTTCTGAACATGAATTTGTGTCGTGAATGAATTTAACAGGGTTCTTGCGGGGTCTTAAAAAGTCTTATAAGCATTGAATTTATGAATTTGGAAATAATACCTTAAAAAGTCTTGCATTTTGATATCTGTGTCTTTAAAAAATCTGCAGTATAATTTCTCCGTATGGCATTCTCCTCAAAAGTGTCATTTGTCAACCCCTATTATTTTGATTAAATAACGTAGCCTAAATAAAGAGTGGCGGAACTCATAATTGAGAGCTCAACGCTTCCTCGTGTCGCAACCTGTTCTATTTCAATGGTCCCTGTCGCTGCCCTATCCGAGTCGGCTGCCCTATCTTGAAAAGACTCTTTGCTCTCACATTTGTTCCTGCTACTTATTGCTCAAGAAGACACGTTAGTGATTTCATAGAATAGCATAATATTGCAAAATAGTGTAACTGTCACACACTTGCACCCGTTGCTTCACATTGGAAAGGGTGCTGACTGTTGCTGATTGGATATGGCAGCAAGTGGAATTATTGTAGCCAGAGTTCCTCTCCGTCGAGTGTGGCGTTAATGAACCGCTCTCGGGTGTGCGCACGGTTTATACAGAACTGGACCATAATACAGACACGTCAAAAACATCTTTCTGCAGTAGCAATTGTTTGCAAGCCGAACGTCATCAAGCAAAGGTGTTAATAGTCTCAACATAAACCACGCGTAAAACAGGATCAGTTGTGCTGGGCTCACCAAAATAATCTCAACCACTGCATTCGTCTGTCGCGGACCAGCTTAATAAAACAAAGCCAAGAGATACACCATCTAAACAGAACAGACCCTAAGTCCGTTTTTGTCAGTTCAACACTCCGGCCAGGCTGTGTGGTCAACAGGGTGGTGTGTAGACTGAGGAGGCCTACGAAAGGGTAAAAAAAACTAATACGCCAAGCTAAGATCGCAAGGGGCCCAGAATGGTTGGAAGGTAAAGTTGTTCCCTGTTGAAGTGGGAGGGGGTTTATTGCAACTTCCATGACCTACCTGCTGAAGAGGATTGGAGTGAGAGGGTGCTCCCTGGGCTGCAAGATGAAACAGGGTGCTATGAAGCTGAGGGGGCTCTCTTCTCCAGGCTCTCTTCCCTAAAACGCTCTCAAAAGTTCTCCCTCTTTTTGGTGCTCTCATAAGGCACCCTTTAAGGGTTCTGATGCGCTTCTTTTTTCAGGCGCAGACGCTTCAGTAACGCCTTGGCAAAGTGCGGAGGCCAAAACAGACTTTTCACAGCTAATAATAATCACTGAAAGCGCACACACACACACACACACACACACACACACAAACGCGCGCACACACACACACACACACACACACACACACGAAGGGATATATTGCATGGAGCCCCAGACCTAGAGCGATTAACATTTGTTTGGTGTTGCTTCCATTTACTAATAATCGCACCAATAGTTGTCTGCTTCTCACCAAGTTGCTTGCCAATTGTTTTGTAGCCCATTCCAGCCTTGTGCAGGTCTACAATCTTATCTCTGACGTCCTTGGACAACTCTTTGGTCTTGCCCATGGTGGTGAGGTTGAAGGTGTGAAGTATGATTCTTTGGACAGGTTTCTTTTATAAACGTCACCAGTTGAGATCATCTTGTTAGACCTAATGAGGACTAATATGTGTGCTTCTTGGGCACATAACTGGTCATTGTGAGCCAGAATTCTTGCTGTTTGCTTGGGGGTTCAAATACTTATTTTTTGCATCAAATGCAAATAAAGTCATAAATGTTATAAAATGCAGTTTTCTGATTTTTTTTTTTATATTCTGTTTCTCACTGTTAAAATACACCTACCAATACAATTCTAGATCACACATTTCTTTGCAAGTGGCCAAACTTGCAAAGAAATGGGGTTCAAATACTTATTTTCCCCACTGTATGTACAGATGAAGCGTCTGCATTATGATGTCATGACAGCAATGTCACAGTTCCAAGCATGCTGATGTCACTGTAGCTAGGCAACTTAGAATCTCAACATTCTAAAACACTTCAGGCAATCATCAAGACAAGCTGGATGCAAACTAATGGTAAGCTATCTTCATTAATTGTTAATTTAATTAATGTTTTCAATTCAATTTAATTACTTTAGTTCAACTTCCATTTCACAATCTCAGGTAAACATTTTGTATGTAAAAAATCCACATAGTTTTATTTAAAATAGCTACTAAGCGCTTAAATTGCCAAAATTCTATAGCATACTAATTAATTTGATTAATAAAATCTAAAATATTCTTAAAATGATGTAATATATAATATATTTCTGTGGAATTGTATTGATATATATATATATATCAATACAATTCCACAGAAATGTTTCACATGCCATTAATCCATTGACAAGAGTGAGATACGTAGATCTTCATGTCAATCCAGGATAACTCATGAACAGACACAAACGTACATATGTTAGCCTAATAACCACTCTCTCTTTCCCCAGATGACTTTGAGTCTTAGCGAAGACAGCTGGGAGAGATACCTGGGCTCCAGGTTACAGAGAGCACAGGTGGAACTAACAGACCACATGAAGGACATTGAACAGCAGCTGGACACAAAGTTTCAATGCATGGAGTTGGAGTTCCATGCCAAATTTGATAACGCTTTCTTCCAGCTGAGTACCATGGCCAAACCTACCAGGAAGGTTATGGCCGAGAGGCAGCAGGTAAAGTTCTACCATATTCCTAAAATATTATTTATGAATGTATTTGCGTTTTTATTTGTTGTATACTTCTACTAATATGACTATAACTACTTCTACTAACTATAATAATAATAACAATAATAATACTGAGAATGAGAAATAATAATAAAATAATAGTATTCATTTTGTATGTGCATGGCTAAATAAATAGCCACAACTATGGCCAAGAAAGGCAAAGCTCATTGATAATTAGTTCTATAATAATGGTCAGCTCTCTGTGCAGAAGGATAAAGAAAGAGCAGAGGAGGAGAGAAAAAGGCAAAAGGAGGAGAGACAGACAGAGAACGAGGACAGGCCACTGAGAAAGAAGTTGGAAAGGGAGATAGAAATGAACCATCGGAGGCAAGAGGAAGACCTTTGGAAAAATGAGAAAATGATGACAGACACAGAAAGACTAAGAGAGGAAATAAGACAAAGAGAGCTGCAGGCCGAGGTTGGCAAAGAGAAAGACACAATGATTGACGAGATGTTGAATGTGAGACAGCCAGAGGAAGAAAGACTGAAAGAGATCACCTCACAGATCGCAAAAGAGAAAGATGGACTGATGGCAGAAGAAATGAGACTAAGAGAAAGGATAGAGATAGAGATAAAGAGAGTGAGTAGACTGAAGGAGTTGGCCAAAGTACTTGAGAAAGAGAAAAAGAGACTGATGGAAAAAGAAAGGAACATGGAAAAACTGCAGACTGAGAGACTGAGGAAAGAAGACAGACTAAGAGAGATGGCCATGATGCGTGAGAAAGATAAACTCATTGAAGAAGAAAAAAAGAGAAAAAAGGAAGAGACCAAGAAAGAGTTGCTTGTAGCAATTGAAAAGGAGAAAGATAGACTGATGGAAGAAGAAAAGGGACAAAAGGTGGAAATTGAGAGAAAGAAAGAGGAGGACCATTTTAGAGATTTGATCATAGTTATTGAGAAAGAGAAGGTCAGACTGAGGGAGGAAGAAAGCAGGAGAGAACCAGTGAAAGATGAAAGAATGAGAGGGGAAGAACAATCAAGAGATTTGGCCACAGTAGCTGAGAAAGAGCAACTGATGGGTGAAGAATGGAGGAGAGGAAATATGGAGAAGGACAGAAAAAGAGAGGAATACCCTCTAGCTGAATTGAAGAGAGAAAATGAGACATACAGAATGAAAGAAGTGATGACTACAGAAATAGAAAAAGACAGAAAGCAAGAAGAAGTCCAACTGGGACATTTAGAAATTGAGAGGTACAAAGAAAAGGAGCAACTGATTGAAGAACAGAAAAGAAACAAAATTGACACAAAAATGGAAGATGGGAAAGTTGGAGATTTGCAGATAAAAAAGAAACATAATTTAACAGAAAAAGAGTTGGAAATGGAGAGGAAGAGGGAAGAGAAAATGAGATGGGAGGAGCAGATGAAGAAAGAGCTTGAGATTTGGAGCGTAGAGACGGACAGAGAATGGCAAGACAATGTGCAAACGCAATGGCGAGAGATAGCGAGAGAACAACAAAAACAGGTAGAGAAAGAGCTTGGAATGGCAGAAACAGAAGTGATGGAGAGACAGAAAATCAATGACAAGAAAGACAAGAAAGGGTCCTTCCTCAACTCCATGAGGAGTGCCTTAAAAAAGATTAAATCTTACAGATTTAAGAAACTAACAAATAAATAAAAAATTCAAATACACCTTTTTATTGTGAATTTTTGAACCCCACACTAGAGTTTATTATAGGAGCAACAGACTTTTTGGGGGGAGTATTTTGGCCATCAGACATCTAAGTATGTGTGTAGATATCACCCATAGCAACTGTCCTGTTCATGACAACACACTATGGTCAAAGCTCCACAGTAAACCTTGCTATTTAGGGTCACGTAAAATGCTGATACCTACTACAGCCTGTGCCTACTGTACTGTTCTATCTATGTGTTATGCTGCCTGAGGATATTAGCCTTCTTGCCCCTTTATTGACATAGTCAAGCTGACAACATTGAATGGAGTGAAATTACAAATAATAACAGAAAGTAGAAAAAAGTGCTTAATTATAAAATACATAACAGACATGAATTAGCTAACATGCTAACGTAAGCAAGCGAAAGTTATCGTGCAGTTGCAGCGATTGATTTGACTAATCACAAACTCCATGTCAGAGTTACATTGCCAACTTCATAGCTAGTCCTAGCTGGTCACTGCTGATACATCTCTAGGGATGCCAGTAGGTGGCAGCATCAATGAACTTCATCATTACAGTATATGAACTATGTCACAAATAAAACGTGCCTATATACGCTGAATAAAGCTGAAATGCTGATGCAGGGTACTTACAAATAAAGGCCATTTTATGGAGCATTTGCTTCTCTGGAATAACCCATGGCACACACCTAAAGCTTAAGGACAACTGTTCAAAAGAGACACTCTACTCAAGTATGCTCCTAGAGCCATAGAGAACCTGATAAAGAAATTCTACCTCCTGAAGTTACATCCTGATTTTCTCCAGTAATCCATTTGCTTCAACCTCCCTCAACAGCAGGACAAGTTCAATGCTATACATGGATAGCCTGCCTTTTACCCATCAATTCCATAAAAGGGTTTCAAGAAATTGAGATGCAAAATGAGAAAGTCTTTTATTGTTTTAACCACAATATAAAGTGAATCCTCGATATCCATTTATGTTTGAGTTCAGGGCCTGAAAAGACAAGACAAAGTGAGAACTCCCTCCGACATGAAACAGAATTTGAGAACAGAAGTGGACAGATACCTACATGGCAAAGATCAACCTGGCAAATCTAGCCTTTCCTAAAGAGAAATAAATACATTAGAATTCAAACACTCACTTATGACCACAGACATACAGAAACACCCATGCCTACCTTGGAGTGTAGTCTACAGTTTGGTCAGTCTGGGCTTTATGTCCAAGAAAAATAGGGTCAGAAGCAGGATGAGTAGCACTTGGAACGTCCAGTGGGATGTATTTTGTAGAGGAATATACCCTTTTTCCACGCTCGTAACGATTGAAGGATTGAACAACAAAGCGTGTTTGAAAACCTGATGGCCCTGTGATCGCAAGGTAGCGTTCTTGCCCTGATGAGGGACCCTCAGCATCACCACCATTAGAAGAGGTTTCTCCACTGACATACATGGAGGAACTGCCAAGACTACCTAAAGGGTTGGATTGGGTCATTTGAGGTAAGGGCATCTCACCCGGCATTGAGGCCATCTGGGCCTGCACCTGGGGCATCTTGGTCGCCTGGCTCACTGGGGCCGGGGGCATATGGGCCCATAATGGGGGCATCTGGGCCTGCACCTGGGGCATCTGGGCCTGCACCTGGGGCATCTGGGCTGCCTGGCTCACAGGGTGCATCTGGGCTGCCCGGCTCACTGGGGGCATCTGGGCAGACTCACTGCCAGGATGCCTAGGCATGAAACCATAGTACCCATCACCCCGGGGAACTTCCAACCCTAGAACAAAACAAGGGCTTCAATTAAAATATACTCTACATCAGGGGTCTTCAACAGGGGGTCCGCGACCCCCAGGGGGTCCGCAGAGGTACTGCAGGGGGGGGGTCGCAAAATCTTTGGGTGAGAAGACAATTTTTTTTTATATTTCTAGAGTTATTGAATAGATACATCTGAAAAATGTGGGAGGATGTGTGCCATCGACAGGTGCTTGAGGATTCACTGTCCCTTTTTTATGTATGATGAAATAAAAACATATATCTGTGAATTATTTTAATAAGTTGTTATTAATTGTTAGCTCAGAGTTGTTTGCAAGATGTATGTTTATAAATGGCAGTGGCACGGCCACCATGTACCTTTCATGTTGTTAAATTAAATTCAATGTTAAAAAATAAAAATGTTAATGAATATATTAACCTTTGTATTATTTGAATAGCTTAGTATTGAATACACAATAACAGGGTAGCTATGTTTCTTTGGCACTAGGCCCAGTATATTATAAACAAAATTGTATGCAATTTAAATAGTAGGGGGTCCCTGCTCATCTCGCCATCAGTTTGGGGGTCCCTGGCCTGAAAAACGTTGAAGACCCCTGCTCTATATGCAACTATACAAAAAAAAAAAAAAAGACCAACTCATACCTTGTTGAAGTTGTTGACAGCATATTTCACTTATTAAGTAAAGGCATATCCAAGGCAACCTGCAGAATACACTTTGTTTAGACCAAGTAATTGATAGAAAAGGATATACTTAAAGAAAACAATTGAATGTGTACCTGCACATCATGCCAAGAGTTATAGCCAACTTCAGGGGTTTGAATCAACAACCCAAAATGAACACTCTCCTGCTCACCACTGCAAGAGCAACTACCCAGGTTTAACTCCCAAACAACCTTTTATAGGCAAGGCTCCTCTGTCTGAATCCTAATTCACCAACTGGCTTCAGCTGATTGCAATTGCTGTGTGTGTGGTCAGGTGTGAACTTCTATTCAACATTTTGAGAAGTGTTGACCTAACAATATTCAATGTCACTTTGCCATTACAATACAAAAAGGAAAAGCAGAATCATTGTTTGGCCTAAATTAGCAGCACGTTTGTTGTATTCATACCTCTTTATTACTCTAATTCTCAGGGTTAGGGTTAGCAGCACGTTTGTTGTATTCATACCTCTTTATTACTCTAATTCTCAGGGTTAGGGTTAGCAGCACGTTTGTTGTATTCATACCTCTTTATTACTCTAATTCTCAGTCAGGCCTTAATGAGCTTGCTTCAGCCCAGCGTATCCTAATACAGCTCTCATGAATAAGGTGACTGAGATGGCATGAGTGACTTGCAGTAAAATAAAATGTGTAATGTGTTAATATTGCACAATGAAATTCCACATTTTAGTGTATGTCTGAGTTCAATGTTCTGATGGCCGTCCTTTAGACACGTGTTCCTTGCTCTGGAGGACCTGGATGTCTGCCGAACCCCGTCACACTGAAAAACAGGCATAGAGCGACAGAGGTTGGTGTCACTCACAAAGCTCTTTCCCATATCCCGGAGATAGCTATCCACAGCCTTATTTAGGGAACTCCTGGCCTGGTTGAGGCGACCCGGGGCGTCACAATTCCCCCTCATCTTTTGTTGGTGATACTGTGGGGCATGTATTTTTATTATAGTAAGTCTAATGTAAAGTGATGCCATTTTGAATCATTTGACATCAGTGTTTTGGCACAGAAGGGAGGAAGGTGTTGGAGACGGTGGAAACACAAGAAAAGGGATCTTTATGGAAAAGCAAGGAACAGACGACAGGAGATTGTAATTATGATGCTAAAGGAAAATGTATTTATTTTTTACCATATAGTGAACTGTATGTGTTCTGTATATCTGATTTGTGTTATGGTTTGAATGTCCTGCATTCTTTAAGGCTGTAAAACAAACAAAAGCAATAACATTGACTTGGTTAATTACTTGAAACCGAAAGAATGTAACACATCATGAAAGTGTAAAACAAATAAAACTATTTTAAGGCTGACCTTGGGCTGGGTGGAATATATTTCCTGTCATGTCCACAGGAGTCAGCAGGGATGTTCATTACATCAATGTATCTGTTCCAGGTTCCTAGTGAACAAGACCACTGATTAGTAGCTGGCTGTAAATCACTACATGCCAATATACTGAACAAGAGGTTTTCAGCAGGGCTGGTTAATGTGCTAATAATATTAAATGGAAAGCCTAGAATACCTTTGGTCTAAGGGCTGAATTTAATTATTAAAAAATAGAACTCTGAAGTGGAATATTTTGCCAAATAAATGATCTGATTTGGTGAAAACAACGACCTAAAGTAAAAGACAGACAGCTCTCAGTCTGTGAGATCACTCAATTGAATTGAGTGAATTGGTGTTTTCCTTGAAGTGCATCCTGAAATTGTGTAGAGAGTAAGCTATAGTTCAACTCTCACTTTAAGAACAATCGGTATCGATAATGAATTGTTCCTTCTAGCCTTTTGCAAATTAAAATGTTTGGTTAACTTTATCGATCAACTATTGCTAACATTGTGTTATACCTGCGTCGGAAGAATATTGTCCAAGTCTCTGTTGCGCTTTGAGAACAGCATAATTACCTCCAGCAAGGAGGTTATGCGATCGGGTCCGTTAATGTATTTATGTATTACCTCCAGCAAGGAGGTTATGCGATCGGGTCCGTTCATTTATTTATTTATTTGTCCGTCTGTTTGTCTGTCTGTGGACAAGATTTCTCAGAAACTACTGGGCGGATCTTTCTGAAATTTTCACAAGAGGTGGATCTTGGTCCTGGGACATCCCCATTAAAATCACGTACAGTGACAACGTATCACATAGCCTACGTTTAGTTAGTCATGCGAAGCACATGTCTCGGGCATGTTAGGATCAATATCGTATTGGGACATTGCGAGAAAGATCGTGTATTAGTCTAAACATCATTCCTTCTTTTGACAAATAACCTCATTGGGATTTTCCACGAACCAAAATCCTCACCCATACTACAATGTGAATCATTCGCCCCGAGAGATAGATCTTGCTTTACTATCAACGTCAACCCTTGCTCATGTCAGAAATCTCGGATTGCTCTTGTTTGATCATAAAATAATCAGGGGACTTGATTTGTCATACATTATGACCGTGAATCTCTCTAGCATCTAACTTCTCTGAGAAGACACTCAGATGCTGGAAGGGATGAGCTGCAATGTGGTCCAAGGCAGGTGTTACCATTACAGTGATAAAATAAAAGGATTTTGTTCAGATAAAATGATCCTCCAAACAGCTGTCAATATCAAGAAAACACAATATATATAGCCTCAGCTGCATCACAAATGTCAAAGAGAGTGAATCCGGGTTTGGTAATCTTGAAAAGTTTCTATCAGGATCAAAGTGTTCCAATCCGATGTTGAATTGAAAAATTGGCACAAAAGTAAGATAAATTAACTTATCTGGCATAGCAAAAAACAGGATTTCCATGAAGGCTTTAAACTAGGCCCTGGCTTTACCAATTTCAGAACATATTAACAATCACATGACCAGAGGTGGTGTTGAGAATAATGCCTAGCGGAAAGCCTAGTGAAAATGTTTATTATTGGCTAGTTTTTTTCACCTGACCCTAATTAATCAATAAAGTCTTTGATTGGCTGATGTCTACATGTTTCCCTCCATATATTCTCCACCGCAACTAGGTAGTTATTTTATGTTTTGGGACTGAGGTGGTTGGAATCATGGATATTGCCTTGATATTGAGGTAATTTAAAGCTTTTTTTTTAAAGCACTTAAAATGTTTTAAATTGATCTTAATGTGTTCTATTGGCATAGTTGTGGAGGTTCTTGCAGTTGCCAGTGCTGATTTTAAACAGTTCTTGGGTGTGACTGGCTTTACAAAGCTAATTGTTCAGCTCTTTTGCTTAATCTCTATTTTGAATCTAAACTTGTTTACCACTTTCAGGGCTTTTGTTCTGTCTGCCATGCTGTGTTGTGTTTATAGCTTTCCAGCTCAAGGTAATATAATTGTATTATTATAATGTATACAAATATTTTTTTTTTTCTGAAACATCACATTGTAATTTCCTTTTGGCTTTATCCTGTTGCAATCTGAAAATGCCTTTGTAGGTTTTTGGAAAATTCGTTCTAATATTCTTTCATTTAAGGATATAATGGCCATCAACCTCTACCGCAGCCTGGTCAAGATGGAATGAATCCTCAGTTTGATCCACATTTCAACAACCGGCAGCAGATGCAGCCTGGTCAAATGGAGACCGGTTGGCCATCTTCAAGCTCCACTGATGTTCAGCAGTCAGGTCCAATGCCACCTCAGACCCCTGGGCTATATGCACAGTCCAGCCAAGATGTGTCTCAGATGACCTTCTCTGCTGAAGCCAAGGGCTCCATGCCTCAAACTAGTTCTGGATATGAAGAGTTTGAGGCTGTCCCTGTAGCTTTTGATTCTTATGAACCACTTGAAGGCCGGTTTTATTCCCCTGCACCTATGAAAGGACTTCCTCAAGCAAGTCCAATGGATCCATACACATCACGGGTGTCCAAGCCTGAATCTCAGATGCTGTTTGACCCTGAACAGCCAAATCCTGAGCTTGTAGTTATAGCAGGTCAACCACCTGAGCCCTTCTACAAAGGTGGGAAACTCATTCAGAGGGTTGCTACTTATGAACATGGCAATGAAGAATCTGAGTTCCATGATTCTGGATACCTGCAGCCTCCTCCTGGCCCAGCCGTCTCTGAGAACGGTGCCCCAGAGGCCAGTAGTTATGTCAGTCCACCCCAGGAGGAATATGATGACCAGTTCTTTCAAATGTTCATCACTGGCCAACTTCCACCTGGTACAGTAACTCACTTCAGTTCCACTGACGAGCATGGCAGCAATGCCTGGACCGACATTAGCTTTGAGAGGATTCCTCAAACCCCTGTCAGGAAGGTTCCAGGTGGCTTGAACAAAGGGCAGAATGTTTCAAAGACCAACACTAAGGTTCCTCAAGGTTTTTCACAGCCCCCTCAGGCACCCTGGAAGTTAACTGCTGAAGCACCCTTTAAGAGAGCCTGGTGAGGTGGCGACCAGAAGTACCAGGTAAGGCACATGATCTTCATGCAGTGTCTGTTCTGTACAGTTTTTAAAGGTTCTAATGTTTCCCTTTTCTCAATAGGGGTTACCTCATGGATCTCCATATTTTGCTAATTGAATTAATAAAATATTACATTTCAAGTTCAACTTGTGTCTTTCTTTGAGGGAGGGGGTTGTATTGGTTTCCAAATCTGACAAACTGGTTGTTCTTTTGACAGTGAAGAATCCCATGTATTTTTCAATTGAACCGTTTTAATGCCCACTGGCCTTGCCTTTCATCTTTTGGATGGGGGGTGGTTTGTCACGTGCCTTTTGCTTCAGAAATGAGTCATGGGCTTCCATGGATCTGATGGAGCCCAGTCAATTTCTGTAGGTGTTATTTGGGCCTACAAATTTAAAATTGTGGTTCTGTCCACAACTGCGTACCATTAATTTGTCAAGAATATATGCTGTTCTGGGCCATGTCGTGATTTTGTTAATCCTAAACTAAGGGCTGTAATGGCAAACTGTTGCACATTTTAAAGTGAGGAGGCCTGACTTAGTAATCGGTACCTTATTGGTCTATTGAGGACATTTAAGCAGTGTACTGACTTGTTTCTACTGTGGGGCCTGTATTTTTAATAAAGTATATCTAATGTAAAGTGATGCCATTTTGAATCATTTGACATATCAGTGGTTTGGCACAGTAGGACGGAAGGTGTTGGAGACGGTAGAAACAAAAGAAACGGGATCTTTATGGAAAAGCAAGGAACAGACAACAGGAGACTGTACAGTAATTGTGATTCTAAAGGAGTTTATTTTTTGTGACTACTTTCCTTTATGTCTGGTTTCTGTGAACTAGTTTGAATGTCCTGCATTCTTTGAGGCTGTTAAACAAACAAAAGCAATAATATTAAACAGAAGGAATGTAACACAGGTCAAAGTAATTAACCATCATGAAGGTTTAAACAAAACTATTTTTAGACTGACCTTGGTCTGGGTGGAATATATTTCCTGTCAGGTCCACAGGAGTCAGCAGGGCCAACATGGTTGGTGGGTGGACAGACACACCAGGCTTATATCCACCTGGGTTCATTACATCAATGTATCTGATCTGGGTTCCTAGTGAACAAGACAACTGATGTTAGTAGCTTGCTGTAGATCACTACATGCCAATATACTAAACGAGGTTTTCAGCAGAGCTTGTTAATGTGCTAATAATAACATAGAAAGCCAAGAATACCTAGTTCTAAGGGCTGAATATGTTTAAAAATGGAACTATGGAATATTTTGCCAACTAAGTGATCTGATTTGGTGAAGACAAAGACCTTAAGTACAAGACAGCTCTTAGTCTGTGATCACACAATTGAAAAATCAAACTTACTCAAGTCAGGTCTTGTTAGTAGCACACTATATACAAACTTGCCTGCTCTTTTCCGGAACATGTTAGCCGGTGGTCCGTTGGTTAGGGGTCCACTAGCTGGGCCTCCACTTCCTGTTTGACTGCCCATGTTACTGAGGGGAATCAGTGGAAGGCCCATGGGTGGAGGTGGCAGAACAGCTTTAGTCTTTGGAATAAAACAAAATCAATAATCTTGTCATGCGTCTTTCATTCTGTAAGCCATGGTACTATTTGATTTTCATTTAAAGAGGTTGTGCACACTTAAATGTGTAAACTAAATAATATGACATAACTTAACACATAAACACATTGTTGATATTGACAAAAATACCTTTTTATATTTTAATCTGCATTTTATAGATTGAAAATGGCTCAAGACACCATCTACTGGTTGAAATCAGACCTGAGCCTAATGAAATGTATATGTTAACGCCCTCTAATCATTTTATTTGCTAATTGAGACTTTTACACTCTCCCCCTCTCAGACCCTTGCCCACTATTTAGCCTATTTCATAATTATGCAGTGGATGGAGCTGGGCTGGGGGTGAACTTTCACTTTAAAACTGTAATTAAAGATCAGTGGAACAGAAATGATTGTCTGATTAATTCCTATTACTCATTTAAGACATTACCTCTTCCTCTGGTTCATTGCAATCCACCCATCGCTGTTTAGACTTGTCCCAAAAAATCTGTAAGAACACATTTGTATGCGAAAGATGTGATTAACATCTACCGTGTATCATTATTTTACCTGATTTTATTAAACTCAAATCAGATTCCTTACGGATTTGTTGGTGTCATCAGGAAGATGAACCTCTTTCTTCTGAGGCACTATCCACCCTAACCAGCTTTGACAAAATCTCTGTGGCAAAATACATAAAATCAATTCATAAGTGCAATCTATAGTAAATGAATTACCTAAAAACACCTACTTATAACAATGAATTACTGCTGGAACTCTATTATTGTGTACTTTCAATACAAAATGTAATGCAAATCAAACTTGGTAAAAAACTCTCATACTAAACAAAACAGAGCAAAATGTCATGTAGTTTTATAATATCTGTAAAACAGCATTTGGGTCTTCAGTTTCTGTATCCAAACCTTAAAGGATGGTGCGCCATCCTTGGTGGAAACAGCCCTCACTGTTGGAGCCACTGCCTTTATGTTGCCAGGAGCTCGCTTCACAGTTTGCGCATCACTCAGAGGTTTTATATGGGAAGCCTCCAGACCAAAGACAACCGGGCCCTCGATGGTAGCAAGATCAGTTGGCCTGGTGCCACACATCACCTCCTGCTGAGAGGAGGTGTCACATTATTTCTCTTAGGATTGTCTCAGGATGTCTATCTGTGAAACCATTTAACATTATCCACAAGTGGTTGTGATCACTTTGAACCCAAGACTGACTGCCTTACATTTTGCTTCAGGTTATGCATTATGCATAAGGAAACATTTAGGTTAACTCTTATTTTTTTCTGTTGAGAGGGTACAATATAGAGGTTATGGCATTAGGTCAATCCTTTAAAATATTATTAAATCCTTACTTATACAATCCAGCCTGGTTATGTGTGTTTTGTGTGTGTTGACTACCTGAGCTGGAAGACAGATTGCAGGTGTGGTCAGTCCAATCTCATCTGCATAGTATATGATTCAAGAAACAAGCATCAACAGATTTGTACCTCCACCCTTTAAAACTGCATTTAATTTTGCCAGGCACATTTTTCATGAAAACATTACATAACACAAGTACCAGTGAAACTAATGGCCAGCACAGGGAGCTGATCTTCAGTAATAAGTTCATATTTTGAAGAATGTGAGTGTTTTTTTGTGTGACTGACCTTGGTCTTCCTTGAGGTCGGGTATGACCATTGGTGTCATTAGGTCCCACATGGTGGGAGGGGCGGCTGATACTTCAGGCTGTGATGTATTAAGCACATCCATAAACCTCCTCCTGGGTCCTGCTGGAGAAAAGACAATCAGTGCTGCTTTAAGAAGCCTGCTGTAAATCACTAAACATCCCATAATAACCTACAGCTGACTGGAATACATCCACATCAGATCTGGACCACAGTAAGCAGCTACTGGGAGTCTCCCTCCAACATGATGGTTTGGGAGACACCTTTATAACATAAACAAAGAGCCTCACCATTCAGATTGTAGCTCTCAACATATGTCCGTTCCTCAAAGGACTGGGGAGAGATAGGAATTGGGGCTGCCACTGTGTCCCCTTCCACTGCAAGATGCAGATTTGTCATACTCTCAGATTGGTGCTCAGCCTGAGGAATGTTGACATCAAACCCAAGAGAGTCCTGGGCCGTGACCACAAAAGTTGTGACCTCCTTGGCATGAACCACCCCCTGTCCAGAGGATGGGCACTCCAGATTGTGGCTGCTTGTATCATTAGTCACCACTGACAGTGAGTTAGGTGATTGGTCACCTTCTGGAGACATGCCAAATTTGATGGCTTTTTCTGCATCCTCTTGGTTGGCCAGATTCTGGATTGCCAGCGGCTGCAAGCAGTCAGCCTCGATATCAGCTACGGGAGAATCCTGTAGCCCGCTGGGCTCAGAGTCACTTGTTAGCTGTTGAGAGGATACAGGATAGAGGTAATGGCATTAGGTCAATCTTTTAAAATATGATTAAATCCTCAAGAACACAATCCAGCCTGGTTATGTGTATTTTGTGTGTGTTGACTACCTGAGCTGGAAGACAGATTGCAGGTGTGGTTAGTCCAATCTCATCTGCATATAAGATTCAAGAAAAACGCATCAACAGATTTTTATCTCAAGATTTTCTCCACCTTTTGTCAGGTACATTTTTTGACAAATAATTACACTAATTAATTCAGCTGTTTATCAGTAAAAATCCTGAATATCCAAAATATAAGCTACAGCGTACTCTGGAATGCATCAACATTAGGTTGAGAAATTGTAATAGTCTAGTCTGTCAGATATGACAGCATGGAGTTGACTATTTTCTCACAAAAACAACAACCTCTCTTACACTTGGTCTGTCAAACTAATAAATTGACCCCAAGTGACCCCAAAGGGACAGTAAACTGAATACCTGTTCTTCGCCAAACGGAATTGATGGAGAAAGTAGGTGATCCACTCGACGAGCTTCTAGAGAGGGAGAAGCTACTGGACTCCCTCAACGCCTCCAGATGGACACCCTTGGATAGGGGGAGAGATTGGGTGTTAACAGAGTGAATTGGTATATCTGTTCATATTTAAAGACTTGAGTATTGCCTTGCCTGATAAATATACACAGTCGTACCCTTTGGTAAACTAAAATCACTTCCTGTGGCAGATGAGACAAAAGCTTGACTGCACAACTGTTACATTTCTTACACACACTCACTTTTACACTTTCTGTAAAACTTTGGTTAAAATGTTTCTGAGAGATAGAGAAACATAGGCAAAGCACGATGGTTAATCCATTAATAAGTGCGGTAACTAAGAAGTCATACCTTGAAGTCCTGTGGACCCTTTACTGTTCCCAGTAGAACAAGGGGAAGTCTGTGGGGGAAGAAAAGACATGAATAGAGCAATACTGACAGCCTGGACATTAGACCACTTTTATGTGTATCGTTACTCTGCTTCTCACCTTTGCTCAGGATCCAGGAACACTTGAAACGGCACTTTGTATTGTGCTCCCAGCAGGATTTGTGCCGCTGAATAACAAAAATGGGCGACCTCAATCATGCCCTTAGATGCTGATGAAAGAAATGGCAAAAGCACAATCAGTAATGTTCATGATGGCACTTGCTACACTGAGGTAGAGTTAAAACGTTTGAAAGATAATATAGTAAATTAGGACAAGCAAGTATGTATTAGTAACTGCTCATTTTTACCCAAGCTGTCTCCCATCGTTCTTATACTTCTGATCTGTATATCGCTTGGATCCGACTTTGCTGACAAAATCATGGCCAGATGAGCATGCCAGTGAATAAAGGTTTCACCACAATGCTGGAAGAGATGCGGTTTCAAATGAAAAACTGCCAGATATGATTGACACATATCCACACATCCATCTCAAACAGGGAATACATACCTTGGCAACATCTGGAACTCTTCCCGACATTGCTTGGTACAGGGTCTTGAGAGGATCACCCCCCTCCATTGAATTGGCAAATCTAATAATGGAAACATTTAAAACATATGATTTTTACAGAATTCTATGCCTTTGTATGACAGAATTTGTATAAATTACTAATTATACAAAGTTATAATTGTATGAACAGTTATGTGAAGCCAATGTGTTCCAAAAAGGAATCCTTTTCTCACCTGGCTATAACCCCATCCAGTGCTGCACTGCCCATCTTGCTTTCCAGCAGAAAGGCATGGCCCCACAGCCCATCATGTGTGGAGTGATCCAGTGCCTCCTGTCAAGAATCCCAGATACACACATTTTCACCTATCCATTGACAGCTTACATGTAGGCTACTACACCAAATGTATTGAACAATATTTGTTACGCAAGATGTAATAATTTTAGAAACGTTACCTTTGTCTTGCCAGCAAGGAGCAACTGCCTTAAATGTTCCATGGCACTAAAATCATCAGTCTCTGTGGAATGCAGAACAGCCTTCAGACGAAGAGTGTCCTTATTTCTCGGCTTTGGTTGGATGTCACATATGTCCACTAGATCATAGACAGTGGTTTCATCCTCCCGTCTAAGCCTGGCTGTCTCCTGACAGTGCAGGAGCTCAGCAATATCGCTGCCCATAACATGCTGTAGAAAACAAATTCATATGTAAGCTACATAACGTCAGATATGTAAAACATGAAAATGTGGGCCTTTACCCAACATGTGCATACAAATGGACCATGTTAAATGATATGATCAGGCAATCACTCACTCCATTCGTTTGGCAGAGAAGAGCCACCAGCTGCCAGCTCAGGTATGCTGAGCAGCGGTCCTCCACACTGAAGTCTCTGAGGCACTCCAAGGACTTCCCCTTCAAGAAGGCCATTACCTCGGTCTTGTGAGGGCCATTACTTTCATTAAATAACAAAACAAAGAACTATATGTAAGGGCCTTCACTGTCCATCTTAGTAAGAAAAATGCTCTGTCGATCTTTTGGAAAGATTTATATGGATGCTTATGGAGTATAAATAGTGTCCATGTATGTAAGTGGTATATGTGACTTACTTGTCCTGATATCCCAGAAAGCCATGGAAATCATTTAAGTCCATCTGCAGTGTTCAAGGAGTAATAATGACATTGTTAAAATGTACTGCACCACAAGCACCACATTTTTGGTGAGTTGCCTTAAGAGTGACCCATACATCTTATGACAGTATTCGTGCAGAACTTGCTGACCTTGTAGTAATGAGGAGCATCACAGTCCCCCTGCTGCCACTGGTCTGGAGAACGTTGCCCAACCATTAGACACCAGTTGACTGGGTAAACAGATCCAGCCGAGACCAGATTAGAGGCCATGGCTGCTGGGCCTTTGGATATAAGAACGTTTATGAATGGAACTTATAAGATCTTAGTTAAACAATTATGGCAAGCAATGTATAAGACAGGCACTCTATGATCAAAGTACACAGAGGTTGCTAAGGTGTTGCTATGGTGCAGCAGGTGTTGCCACCTAAGGTGTTGCCACAGCGTAGTTATGGTAGTTTAAGTGGTTGGTTGAGTGTTGTCATGATACTTAAGTTGCTATGGTTGATGTTGATGTTGATGCTTACTAAGGTGTTGCAATCTACTTAAACTACCATAACAATGCTATTGCAACACCTTAGTAACCACCTGATGCACTGTATATTACTCTATAATGTATTACTAGGCATTTGCTATACAAAGTGTATCATGTTAAGTGCTTGCAAAGTGTCTTTGGTAGGGTGTTGCTATGATATTTGAGGTTGTTGTTATGGTTGATGTTGACATGTTGCTTTTGCTTTGCAAGTCCTCTAGCTAGGGGTCCAGCCTGGGATAAAGTGCTTGTCAGAGTATCCATCATGTCCACCATAGCAACCGCCTAGTAACAGCCTGACAGACACGTAGCTAACTCTGGAATGGCCCTGATCTAGCATGACCTCATATAGTACACCTTAGCAACACGCAACCACCTATGCATCATAGTCACCACTTGTAATGCCATGGCAACACCCTAGCAACCATTTTGTACAGGGCCCAGAATGAGTACCAATCTCAGTCTTTCTACCAGAGACGTTACCATGACAACTTCTTAGCAACACCCTAACAACCAATTTATATACACCTATCTTATATCTAAAGTAATTGTCAGCAGAAAGAAATAATCTCAATCTATACTTTAAACTATAATGATGCTTAAAATACAAAAAATAAACAGTGAAATAAAATGAGCCACTAATGTAAGATTACCTGACCAGAAGTTTGTGTCAAATTCGAAAATCTATTCACTGAGAACAATCTGTGAAGAGATGTGGCCGCTCCTGTCGTATCCAACGCTATTCTGGACTTTTCTGAGTTTAAGCAGGATCATTTAAGATTACTACGTGTTTATTGTTTGATTGTGACGTATTGGCGGTGAATCGTGAAGTCGTTACAGCGTTCCAACATTTGAAATCTGCGCAACACCATCCAATGGGCCACTTGGACTGGTTGGAAATATTGATATTGATTTGAGCACACAACCATCACACACTTTGCACAATAAAGGCTAAACAGGTCAGAATGAACCCCTAGCCGTACCAACTCTATAGATCGACCAAGACACAGAATACATTGAGTGATGCCTGTTTATTTCAAGTAATTGTTTCAGAATCAAATGTAGCCTACATCAAGAGCACAGTGAGTGCGGCAGCCAGCTGTAGCTGGAAGAGCCGATGGGAAGCTCCAGCAGGTGCCTACGTCTAGCAAATCTAGACTACACAGTCCAATTGACCACCAGAACTGTACCAACGCTTTACATCGACCAGGACACAATACACTGTATGACACCTCTTGTAACGGTTGTGGTTCTACGGCCATTAGGATGATAGTAATAATAACTCTATTTTTACAAGAAGCGCAGACCAGTTTGCACCAATCATTTAACAACCTCACGAAACAGTGTCACGTGATTGACTCGTTGTTTCGTCCCTCCTTGTTCCCAATCCCGCCCACCAATACAGTATGGCGCCGTTCGGTAAACACGCGGGTGAAACACGAGTATGTTATCTGTAGGGAAAAACAGACCTAGTTTGACAGCATGGATGAAAAAAGGGACAAGAAAGTACTAACGTACATATGTTCGTTCCCGGACTGTCATGCAGCATACAATAAAGCATGGAAACTAGATGCTCATCTTTGCAAACATACTGGAGAGGTAGGTATATTATTAAGAGCATTAGCTTGCTAGCAAGCTAAATATGTGAAGGATTTGTTCATCGGTAACGTTTATTATGGAAGAGGGCTGATGTTAAATGAGAAGACTTGTTTTGCAATAACTCTTTAGCTTTATTCCCAGAATGTCTAAATGTCATGTACGCCTCCAGACCCCACAGCCTCAGACATTTTACCATAGCTAACTGTTTTTAAGGACAGATTGAAGTTTCGTCTCCTGTAATTTGGCCATTTGTGATTATGAACAGAGACCGTTTCAGTGTGACCATGACGGATGTGGGAAAGGTTTTGTCACCAAATATAAGCTTGCCCGACATCATATAAGCCATAGCGGGGAGAAGCCTTTCAGGTTGGTGTGTAGCCGATATGTGTCATTGCAGGAAGTCAAGTTTTCAGATGCTAATTTACACACTATAGAGTTATGGTAGAGATGCATCTCATCTTAGGGTGCTCTAAAGTTGTGGTGTGTTTTATAGATACCACAGAGTCATTTGATGTAATTTGATAGGCTGTTAAGCTCAAATGTCAACTGCCTTTTGAAAAACTTCAGGCTGCGTCTATAAGTTTCAGTGTTTTCCTGAAGTAAGTGAAATGTGTTTGCCCCAGTGGCCTTTTCTAGCCACTGGCAGATTCAGTGAGGGAGAAGGTGACTCGTTATTACACTGAGGGGAATGGGAGCTTGTTTTTGAATTCCTGCATTCTGGAGTCATTAAACTGTGCCTTTTACTCCCCCTCCTTCCCTTCTCACACACACACACGCACACACACACACACACACACACACACACACACACACACACACACACACACACACACACACACACACACACACACACACACACACACACACACACACACACACAGGTGCACTGAGTCAGACTGCACAGAGGCCTTCACAACCAAATACAACGTGAAGAAGCACATGTCCCGTAAGCACAAGCCAAACCAACTTTATAAGGTACGTGTGTATTTGTGTGCAAGAGTGAGGAAAGCTTGTCTGTTTATGGAGATGTTTTAATGGTCAGGAATGAGCAAGCACATATGTCCTATGAATACGTTGTTTAGTGTGTGTTTTGAATGTGCTGCATGTACACTTTTAACAAGGTCTACTGTACAAGATTCTACAATATGTGTGTGCGAGTACTTTTAAATACTAGCTGATATTGTTCGGATGTATGTGAGTAATGTATGTGTTTTCATGATAGCTGTATGTGTTCATATGACATTTGTTTAGTATGTATGGAAGTATGTTGATGTATGTATTTGTTATTTACATATGAATGTATTTCTGTATTTCACACACAACTGTCATATTTTGGCACATGTTACAGTGTTCATTTGAGGGCTGTGGTCAAGAGTTCCACAAGAACAGCCAGCTGAAGTCCCACAAGTCGGAACACTCTCAGTCCCTGCCTTACCTGTGAGTGACTGAGTGTGTGTGTGTGTGTGTGTGTGTGTGTGTGTGTGTGTGTGTGTGTGTGTGTGTGTGTGTGTGTGTGTGTGTGTGTGACCGTCTATGTCTGTGTGTTTCGAACGTCTGTGTGCAGTTTTTTGCAGACCATCAATTACATTTTCAGTGGCCAATCCTCAGACTGCATACACCACAATGCATGCGATTCTTTGTCATTCAGTTGAGCGTGGCAGTCATTATTTGATCTTCTCCACTGCTTCCTCAGGTGTGGTTTTGAGGGATGTGGCAGACGACTGGCTACATCTAGTAAGCTTCGTCGCCATGAAAAGGTCCACCAAGGTGAGTGTGTCTGTGTGTGTGTTTAATTGTATGGATTTGCACATGCCTGGGTTGAGTGATGTATTGACCCAAAACTGTTTAAATAACTGTTTGTTAATTTACTGATGATCTCCCTTTTTGTTGATGAATACAACGCATGTTATATCAATAGTATAACCTCTTAGCCCTTAAATACTGGAATACCCAATGTGCAGTATTCCTTTATTCGATCCAGTGCCATATAATTGTTTATATCATCAGCAGAGCAAGTACATACAATGTTGTTTTGATGCTTGAGTCTTATTTGTTTACATGTGTACATCCATATCATTTCGGTTTCTATGTTTGTGTTCTCCTGTGTGCCCGTGCTGCAATAATGTTTAATGTGTATTTTCTGGCCGTTACCATGGACGCACGTGTGTCTGTCTGTGCTCATCTATATTTGTGCACTTGTGACAGGCTACCCCTGCTCAGAGGAAGGCTGTTCCTTTGTAGGGAAAACATGGACTGAGTCAACAAAGCATCGCAAGGAGGCGCATCGAGGTAAACACACACTCACACACACACACACACAACACACACACACCAGGAAGTAAATACAAGTTAACACTAAAGGCTGATGCTTTAACCTGCAGCGATCGAGAATCATCCCCCCCCAGTTTTACAGTTGATGTGAAAACAATAAATAACATACATCGAGATTTAATTTACTGCCTGGTGAATAGACCTTGACATTGTCATGAAATGTAATCATCAGTTTACACCTGTTTGTTTGTGTGTGTTCCTCTGCAGTCCTAGTTAAGTGTGACCAATGCAACAAGACTTTCCGTGATTGCTGGTTCTTACGGCAGCACCAGCGAGTTCATTCAGAGGAGCGTCTGGTTTTCAAGTAAGAATTGATGCATGTGTGCAATGTGTCTGATAGTCACTGAGTCTATATGCGAATGTGAAGGTGAGCCAATAGTGAGTGTTTAAGAAATGATAGCGTTGGTGAATAAAGGAATGTAAATGAAAATCAGCCAAAACAGCTTGTGCACGCTCTGTTTGCACATAACATGAATGACCTTTACTCATGCATTGACTGTTCTGACAAGAGTAATCTTTAATCATAGTTTCTTATTTATTCATTATTTTCTCTGTATTTCTTCAGATGTCCAAGACAGGACTGTGAACGGTCCTACACCAAACTCTTCAACCTCCAGTCTCACATCCAGTCTTTCCACGAGGAACTGCGTCCGTTTGCCTGTACTCACGCAGACTGTGGCAAGACCTTTGCAATGAAGGTGACAATCATTATCTATATATTAGATACATCAGTGGCCTGTTGTAGTGGTGTAGTTATACTTCCTTTGTCAGCTCAGCCCAGTGTTTTTGAAGTGTCTTTGTGCAAAGATTTGTGCATAAGAATTCATAATGCTAAAAGTATAAACACTAAACTCATTTGACATGATGATGGTAGATCTTAAAATTAAATTTAGTTTTTTTGCTTGTTACAGCAAAGCCTACAGCGGCACCTGGTGACCCATGATCCTCTGAGACGCAAACAGGTGGGTCTCAATTACAGACATTGGATCTCATTGGCTGAAACCAATTACAGACATTGGATCTCATTGGATGAGACCAATTAGACCAGCGTCATTGGATGAAACCAATTGATTGACTAGTTACTGTATGTTTTCATGGCCTATAAGTAAGAGCATCTGCGTAGTGACTGAATATGACTAAATTCCAAGAGCATATTTGATTGATGACAAGGAAAGACTAGTCATGTAAAATGGGTCTGTTTTGTTAATTAGTAAGCAGCAGTCTCTCTTGGACACCAAACACCATGCCTTTATTCTAACCTTTAATGTGGTTTCACTTCCATTTGCCATCTTTTTTCTCTTTAAGGAGAAGAAACCTCGGAAGGTCACCAAAACCCGCAGGGTAAGGCTCTAAATACTGCACACTCTCTCTGCTGGACATCTTACTTTCATTCTGCTATTTATGGCTTTTTTTCTTCAACTTTTTCCACAGGAGAGAAAACCCAGGCAGATCGATCCATCATCTCTGCCGTCTCACCTTAGTGGCTTCCACCCTGAGAGCAGCCACAAGTTGGACAGCTTGGACATGTGTGGCCTCATTGTTGAATCCGTTCAGAGTAGTTTCCCTGATTCTTCGCACACTGGACAGAGTATTGAAGTAAAGACTGCATAACCCTTAGAAAACCAATGTTTGCAATTTTAGCTATGCCTTTTATGAAGGACACAAAACTCCTAAATCCAGTTGAGGGTGAAGTTGTGGAAATTGTTCTTCTGTTAGATCAGAACCTCATCCATAACTGGACTTTTAAAATATTTTCTCTGTTCAGAGTTTTTCGCTTAAGCATCCATTGAACTGACTTGTCAAGTTAATGACATGTAAATGTCACATTTGTTTGGCCTTTAATGAAGTTTGTTAAAGTTACGTTTCTAGTGAAAGACTATATAAATGTACAGTGCTGTCCGTTAGCAAAATGATGTATGTTATGTACACATACAAGCTCAATAAATGCAATATTTTTTCAACTTTGATTTTGTGTGTTACTTGTACCATCATAAACAGAGAACAGAAGAAGCCTAGTTACCAAACGCAGTACAAAAAACACGCCAAAAGACAATTTCTTTTGTATATCCCAAAATGTTTGGTCTTTATCGATGGACAAACTGTATTCTTATGAAGCGAGTGTGAAAAATGGTGCCTCTAGTGTTCCTGATGAACTAAACCCTAGTTTCAGTGATCGGATAAGAGGACCGGGTGGGTCAGGAGCTGGTTTTGATGTAATGTTGTGACATTATGTTTTTCTCACCAGCCTCACATGATTACGATTGGGACGTTTTATTGGATATTGAACTATATACCTCATCAAAAGAATTGCTTTCTCAGACTATTTTTAGGCACATTTTATTCAACACTTCACACAACACTATATTCTTAGACACTCCATCTCATGGGTGACACCGCTGTCACGTAAGTGTTCTTTAGGCAGGTGTTAAATCTTCCTCTGCACAGGAAAAACACATGATTGAAGAATCCGTCGACTTGGAGGATGTTGGCCAAAAACAATGAGAGGGGTAGAGTTTCTGTGTGTACGTATGAACACTCCACATACAAATCTTTCCACACCTCGCTCCATTTTATTTCTAGAGATTTCATTTTGTATCAAGTCTCTTTCTCCTCAGACCCTTTTGCAGTGGAAGTTGAAAGAGGAGTGTCCCTAGATGTGGAAGTGGTCCCTGTAGATGCTGAGGTTGCCATGGCAGCGCGCTTCTCCTTTTCTGAGGGAAGTCTGATGACCGAGGAAGCTGCTCGTCCCTCTTTAATGATGCGGGGTGGTGACACGTAGCCAAACAGCATGTCTAGTTTAGAGAGCATGACCTCAAGACTTTTGTCCTGTAAACACACACACAAACACACAGAGGTTTCAGACGGACAAGCTTACTAGCTTCAGTTTAAGGGAAACAGCTGAATAGATCGATGCAGTGTCTGTTGTTGAAAAGCTATTATTGGTTATTGCCAATAAGGATTATATTTTGTATTCTTTTTCTTAAGTGATAAAATGTACTAATCAATTGTATTCCTTTACTCATGCATAGGCTTCAGGGATTTTCTGTAGATGCACATCTTTCAATAAAAGCTAACAAAGTAGATCATGTTCTAAATGTTTTTTTTCCTGCAGGAGTATAAGAAGTCTGAAGGTCACAGTAAGTTTTTGTTCATAAGCTAATTATGTATTGCCAAGCAGCAGAATAAGACTACTGAAGCAGCAGAATAAGACTACTCACCAGTGGTTGGATGTCATCAACACTGCCATAGTGTCTACGTCGTAATGTTACTCTGACATGATGTTTCTTATCCAACCAAGCGCTGATCTGTCGAAGTTTGGTGTTGAGATCACCTGCTCCGATGTCTGAAGACAGAGTCAACTCTTTCACCTGCACGGGTCCTGATGAAGTAAGTGTATGCCAGAGTGAGCCCTATTAATCACATGTTCCTTAAGAAAGACGAGGTCAGAAACATTTAGACCGTCACAGGTTTCAGTGCTGCTTTTCATAATCGTTATAGCTACACGCAGTGTTGTACTACTCGAGTCTAGAACTCGTGATTCAACTTGGACTTCATTACTCGGAGATGGCTATTGTGTTACACACAGTTCACAAACTCCCTTTTAAATGGTGACGGGTTTAATGTAGCCCTTTCCAATTTTATGTCAGTTCTTCGACTGTACTAGAATGGAGCACTGGAGGCCATCTTGGAACTCGACTCAGACTCAACCTTCATGACTCGGGTAATGGGGACTCAGATTCGGACTTCACTCAGAATCTATAGTGATTTCTCGAACACTGGGGAGTGGGGACTCCAGACATGACTCGGATGATCAACAACAATTCAGATTACTGTAAAAACTAGAGTGATAATTGTAATTATGATCCATATGTGTATTATGAAGGGTGGAGATTATATGAATGACCACAGTGTCACCCTAGTCCTCACCCGTTTTGTTCTTCGTCTTCTCTCGTAGTTTCATCTGTTCTTCGTGAATCTGTTTACCCGTCATCAGCTTGAAGACCGGTGGGTCTGCGGTTTCGTTCACCGCCACCAGCTTCATCTGTTTCTCCTCCATCATCCTGATCACATCTGCCCGGTGAAATGTGCCCAGGTTTTCACCCATGTCGCTCAGTAGAAGGAGGCGGCGGTGATGGATCTTCCGTCCCACGCTGCTAAAGGTCGGACGGGCACGTGGGTCTTGTTTTATTTTTGTTTTCTTTGGTTTTTCCTCTGTTTGTTCTTTTGCATGGGATGAGAAAGAACTTAACATACACCTTTCCCACCGTCAAATTCTGTACAGCTTCCATTCAAGTAGTACATGTGTACCTGTATTCATATGTGAATTACTACATTTATCAATGTAACATTCTATCAATGTTAAACTCGTTCATTCACTCACAATATACCCAAATACACTGGTAGACTTGCTCAACCCTTAATATTTGCAATGTCCCATCTAATTAACAAGTAACATATAATGAACATAGCAAGCACATAAAGGGCCCTTACCATCGTCTCCACTACTAGTCACTTCTGTAGAGAATGCAACAGTGTTCCTGGGAGAGATTGATGTGAAGTTCCGCAAACAGCGACATATTGTTAGCTGGTCTTGCCTGGTGTGATGCAACAAGGCTGCTGCTATTGGAGAAACGGAGCTCGGTCTTCTCCGGAGAGTCAATCCAACTTGACCCAGGACCCAAGACAGCCGGAAGGCGGACATTGTCTTTGAGGAGGAAAGTGGAGTTATGTTATTTATCATGTAATAATTGTCTTGTGTCTAGGTCCTCATGTTAAAAGCTGAATTGTGCAAACAGAAATTAGAACGTCATATTAGCGAACGAATGTAGTTACACCTAGGGCTATAAAGGGAAAGATACACAGACCTCCACTGCAATGTTAACAAGTGATTAATTACTTGAGTGTATACGGCCCACCATGCACTTTGCAGTCCCTTAAGGAATTCAATCAGTGGCAAAGTGCCGCAAAGTACGGTAAGTTAAGCAGTATGTTACCAAACTTATTCTGCTGAACAAATTACCTACAGATTGCGTGAGACAGCAGAATGGATACATTAAACGTATTCATCCCGCTACGATGCTAGCTATAAGTAACGTTATATGAAACTAGTAGTGAGAACTACAAATGGCCAAGTACCAAAAGCTGGCTAACTGAGAACACCAGTGTAAAGCTACCTTCAAGGTAAATGCTGGAGACAAATTGGCTCCTACTTCGAGACGTCTTTAAGATCTAACAATCAACCATGACGAGTGAAATACATTGAACTGCAGTACATTCAGAATTAGTAACAGTAGCTAACTGATTAGCTAACATTCACATGTTGACCTCATAGACGTACGAAGACCCTTCTTCAGTACAACAACCTTGTTCTGCATCTCACGCAGTGACAGTTGGGGAAATAACCGTAACACCATTACCGCCACTTGCTGGGCTGGGGGACTCAGTGTGGTGGAAGAGTTTCCTGTATGATTAAAGGCACAGGCCACAATTTTAATTCTTGGTTAACACTTTTTCAAATGTGAAAATGTGGGTCTTCCCTATAAGGCATAACCTTGCTTTTTACAAAGCCTACTTCTAGTCCATATTTTCAATGAGTTGGGTTGACTGAACTGTTCACATGCAATATCATGCAATGGCTGCTGCAGGCCTTAAGTTTTTTTAAGTTCAGCACAATGAAGGTTATACTGACAAACTACATGAGCTAGCAAGCTAGTGTAATGGTTGCCTGCAGGCTCAGAGCTCAGCACTATATACTGTATATCCTACTTCCTGACACCTTAAGAGATGTGCTAGTGTGACTAGCACCCATGCCAGCAAGACTCTAATCTTTGCTTGAATGTACGCCTTTCACATCTGAGGTTGCAAGTTTGAGTATGGTGGTGGGCTGCAAACACAATGCAGGTTAGACAGGTGCCGTGGCCAGGTTTGGGAGTGAGGTTTTGGGCAGTTGCAAGTATGGTAGGTTAGGTTAACTTTGGTTGCACGCCCAACAGGAGTTTAGCAACTTTGAAGCAAAGATGGGCCAACTCTATCATACCTCCTGGTCATATAATGGCACAATCATAATCAGCAGTTCCCCTGACTACACTTTCTACACTGCTGTTTAAGAACATTTTGAACTATGATGTTGATAGGAAGTTGGTCATAACTGCATCTTGTAACCTTTTACCCATTTTGCTGGTCAGCAGACAGACACGCCTTATTAACAGTGCATCCTGTCAAGAATCCCAGGCATAGGATGTGTAGCCTATGATTTGCATCATGGTTGCATACCACCTTGAACATACATTTATATCATGTTATCTGAACGCTATGTCGTCCATTATTTACTTAGCCAACTAGCCTTCCTTTTTTTGTTCATTCCCTCAAGCAGCTTGAAAAAAATGACCTGAGATTGGGAATAAATGTAACAATATTTTTGGAGATAAAAATATGGTTAATTTATAGATGTTTGCACATAACACTGTTTCAGTTAATCTATCAAGGCATATTAATTTGTTTTGTAGATGCAGTGAAACTCAAACGCTCATGAATATGCGATACGTTTTTGTAGAGATCCTCCAGACCAGTTGGTGGCGCTACCACAGTGCATACCACAAATTCAAGTAGGAGAAGAAGTTGTTCAACGCGTGCACACACAGTAGCAGACACGTTGCCTGTGAAGCTAGAGTTGTATTTTGGGATTATAACTGGTAAATTCAGTAATTCATACTTATAAAGATGACCAAAGTTAAGAAGGAGGTGGGAGCCGCAGAGGAGGAGACCGTGGTGCCCGAAAAATCTTATCAAGAGTTGATTGCTAATGTTAACCCAATTGCTACACCTCTGGCTTCAAAAAAACTTAGCAAGAAGCTGTACAAGTGCGTCAAAAAAGGTAACTAAAGCGCTCGAAATGGTTACTGTTTTAAATAAAGGTTAGCTAGCTGTATGAAAACGTACGAAGATTTACGTTAGTTATCAACTTGCTACTCAGCACTTAAGGCTAAATTACGTTTTAAACGGCGATTAACGTTACGTATTTGTGTGAAATTTAGCATGATTTTAAACGTGTGTATTATCTGCAGCATCGAAGTTGAAACAAATACGACGGGGAGTGAAGGAAGTCCAGAAATTCATTAACAAAGGAGAAAAAGGGTAAGTGTTGAACTTTTTCGACCAAGGCTCCAGTAGGCTACTATAACACGTTGACTGCATGCAGTTTCTATGACCTGTTCATGGACCATTTTATAACACGAGGTCCCTCTAAGATAGCTTCGTATGAATAACCCAATAGTCTAGTAGCCAGCCCATAGAGCCCCATTGTGAACCCGGAAATGTTGAGTACACCAAAGTTGTATTGCAGAAATGTGAAGTATGGGTCCCCAGTACACAGAAACTGTCGGATGCTAAAACTCTTCTTGTGTACGTGTAATTCTCATCACTAATAACTTTTCCCTCAGGATTGTGGTGTTAGCTGGGGATACATTGCCCATCGATGTCTATTGTCACCTACCCATCATGTGTGAAGACAGGGATATGCCATATGCCTACATTCCTTCTAAAGTGGTATGTGTAACCCTGAACATCCCTTAAAATTGTCCTACTTGTATGTATTTGTAGATGTATAGTCTCAGTTTTATGGTATGTAAAGACCTAACTTCCACATCTGTTATCTTAGGACCTTGGCTCGTCTGCTGGTTCAAAGCGGCCTACCTGTGTCATTATGATCAAACCACATGATGATTATAAAGAGTCCTATGACGAATGCCTGGAGGAAGTGTCTGCTCTTCCCAAAGCTTGCTGAGATCATGTATGTTCATCGGGACATGGACTGCTGATGTAGCCTTTAATGTACATAACAAGGCCCTTTTACATTATTTCTCCTCTTCAGCCATAGCTGCATTTGGAAGAACCCATGTGTGAAGCTTTGGCAGATATTGACTTCTGTGTCTTTTAATTACTGTGTTAATAGAAGACCTGCAACCCAGGTAAATAACAGGGGCTTTTGAGTTGTTTCTTTTTGCTAGAACAGTTCTTTTTTTTTAAGTTTGTTAAAACATTGTAATGACCATGTTAACTAAATGTTTTCCCCTTGATAATAAAACTTAATTTTGTTGAGCCAACGTCTCACGAATATACTTAAGTTGTATTTTGAAATTCCTTTTTATAAAAAGTGTATTGCTCATCACAAACGGGTATGGACTAGAAAAGGTATCTAGGTATTTAGAAGTCCTGTAGTAATGCATTACAATATAACTATTTATGGGAGACAAAAGTGAAACATTTTGCAGAAAACAAAAATCATCTTTATAACTGTGGCTGAATCTGAGTTTCGCAAGCGTACTTGTGGTTTTGAGATTATTTAAAGAGACTTAAGCCATGCCAAGAAAGATTTAAAGACGAACACCATCCGGGCAGTGCATAAAACCATGAAGATTCAACAGTGTCACCATATCGGTTGCTAGGCTTTGAGATTAAATTAGATTTAGCCATTATTGAACACTGCTGTAAATATGCCGGTGCTAGCCAAGAAGGTTCATTTTCATCTGTAGTCCCCTGCCAAATGTTACAATAGGCTCCTTGCACCATCTTGATTCTGTATGGCCTTGCCTATGCCTCAAATGTGTCAGAGGTCGCGAAACACATTAGCTTTGTAAATTTGGCATGAACCAGCTGTCAGTCATGATTGTTGATGCCTGAGTGAAGTGTATTTCCCAAATTGATGTTATGAAAGTATAGATAAAGCCTAGATGTGATATACTTCACAGAGAGGGTGTGAGGGTTGTTACATGAACCAATTAGTGACTGAACTAAGAACACTTTTTTTTCTTTTTTTTTTTTAGACATGTGAATATTTAGCCTGACGATGTCATACTCATAATTCTAATTCTAGTCATAATTCTATGAGTCTGATACTGCTCCATTGAGCTGTGATTATGGGGCGTGTTTCAACGAACCAGGAAAGAAAATGCCTCTTCGCTCAATTGGATACCTAGAACCAATCAGAGCAACGTAGTATGACCATCTTATACATTAAACTTTTACCCGATCCCGTAGGAAGGTCGACAAAATAATCGTGTTTCTCTGTTCCTCTTTCAAAATGTATGCGCTCAATATCTGTGAGATATGCATGCCTACGTTATACTTATTAGCAGTGAGGCTAGCTAGCTACTATGTGTTTCAATGGATTTTTGGTCTAAGCGTTAGCAATAACCTAACAATAATGGTCTAGAGCTTCAGTTAAGATCTACAATTCTTTGCAACATTCGTGTTGCACATACACAACTAACAGAGTCAATGTAGACATAAAAAAATTCACATAGAATATTTCCCACTAACAGGCTCCCGAGACGCCGCCATCTTGGTACTATTTCAAATCTACTGGTTATTCAACTCAAGCGTTGGTTGATCTGTCCATCATCGTATGAAGCCCACCCTGACAATTTCATTGGTGAGATCGTTTTGCTGAAAACTTATTTCTCCCCAATGGAGCAGCGCCAGACCGAAATTCCCAGAACAAACATTTTGTGGGCGGGGTTCGGGCTGGTATCCAGGCTACTGAATATTAGTACCGGTAATTAGAATTAAGAATTTCATCCTTTTTTTACATATCACTACAATGACTACAATGCCTAATTTGACACATCTGAGAGTGTTCTCCAGAAAAATGAAACATAGCCATTGTCAAGTTGTACTTCCAAATGAAATGAGTCACTGTGAAGAAAGCATATTTAATACCAGGTCTCCATCCATCTAGTATTGTGACTGCAAATAGAAACTCTTTACCCTATTTCTTCCATGTGGGGCTCTGGCGGGGGTCCCGGATATGGCCCCTCATGCCAAAGGCTCTACCCGCACCTTCCCTCACGTTGCACAGAGGGTTCCTGTTTAGGAGCACGCGGTGAGGTCGATCCTGCCCCCTCTCTGTACCACAGGACAGATCACGAGCATCTCTCGGATGATGGGAAGAGGCACTGGAGGAGTAGGATGCTGGGGATCCAATACCTACAGGAGAGAAATGTGTAGGATCAATTTAGCAGATGTCACACTATCAAGATTTGTTCTCAAGGTCTATGAAAAACTAGAAGGATGCGAACGAATGAGAGGTCTTTTGTAATACTGTTGAAAATGTTCAGTCTATCCATCAGATACGTTAATGAGAACATTACTTTGCAACATTACTAACCCTAACCCTAACCCTAACCCAGATACGTTAATGAGAACATTACTTTGCAACATTACTAACCCTAACCCTAACCCAGATACGTTAATGAGAACATTACTTTGAGGAAAAGGATTTCCAGGACTTCCTGTTGTCTGGCCATTTTGAGGGATGTTCTGCTGCTCTGGTTTCACCTGTGAGTATGTGACACCACATTCTCTATTACAATTCATTATAGAAGTCTGTCAAGCATGTTAGCTGAAAACATTTGAAGGTTCCTTGATATTCACCTGACTAAGACCCATGACAAATACGGCAAGAATATCCATGGCAACTCGTTTGAGATAAGTCTTAATGTGCATACAGTTAAACTGAAATGGACTAAAAAGGCTAGCACATGATTTGAAATGAGCATGAAGAATAGAAACACGTGCCATGGCCTGGAACTCACAGGTTTGTTGATCTGGTTCATTTGTGTCAGCACATCAAGGTTTGGGTCGCTGAAGTTTGGCACCTCTGAGAAGACCATGCAAAAGCTGCCGCAGAGAGGGGAGAATACATCAAATATTAAAACCAGTGGTTCAATTCTTAGAAACGACACATATTTATTGTTGTGTGTACTGTTCTGCAAGTCTCTGGCTAAATGTATCAATTTATTTGTCTAGATAAACAACATCTAAAAGAAAATGAATGTCAGTCTCCCACTTTGTGAGTCACCAGAATGACCGTGATGAAATATGTGTTACAAAAGGATGTTTTCTTTACTCTCCGATCTTCTGGAGTTCTCCACTTCTGCCTGTGTATAGTGTGAGACAACCTTTCCACAGGGAGGCGTACCTGAGAACAGCAGCACCAGCAGCCAGATGACACAATGCATGTCAAATCAATATTCAGTTTCATGCCTATGTTAACTTCTCACCAGAATGCTTTCTTTCTTTTGCGTTGGTTGTCATGGGAAAGCACTTTGTGTACATCTATATCTATATCCCTTTTTCCGTGATCTACTGTCTATAGACTGTCTGTGTCTGTAGCCCTACATGATTGCCAAGATGGAGATGAAATAACCTTTGGGTCAACCAGTCTAATAACTGCCTTATTGTTGCCCATTTCTGTTGCCAATTTTTTAACATGTCAATTTAGGGCGAACCTAATGCAGAGAGACTTTTAAAACCTGAACGTAAGCATTTATAGAGAAAAGTGCTGGTTTGTAACACGCACCCCTTGGAGAGACGGAGGATGTCCCCAGGTTGAATGAAGCCTCCTGCCTCGTCCCAAACAGAGATGGAGATGCTGCCGCTTCGGTCAGCAACTTTACAGGAACGAATCTCATGGCCGTCCTTGGTTTTGCTGACCCTGTCTGGTATAAAAGGTATATCATTACACAGATGGTGAGTATTTGCCTATAGCACTGAACCTTAAAGGGCAAAGAGTAGTCCCATGGAGAAGAACAAGTGCTCTCTCAGAATATTGATTTGCTGGGAACAGTAAGTAGGGTTACTTGTATGTATTGAGTAGTACTTGACAGGTCCATTTAAAATATCCTCTTATCAGCCAATAGGAGGTGTAAGTCTACACAATTAGCTCAAATTGCAAACGAAATAAAAAGAGGTAATCTTATTAATTCAGGCTTCCTGAAGAAGTTATCATGTATACATTTTCAGTTGTAAACCCAAAAGTGAAAATAAATGTCATTGTTACTTACTGATTTCCAAAACTATAAACACAACATTTATGTTTTTGAAACCGGGTCGAACGTCTTTGATAAGAAATTCATTCAAAGGGCTCGACATAATAGGCTAGATTCTAGACGTCTTTTTACGAGCATTCGTTTTTTAATAGCAGTACAATGTTTTATCATTTCTCGCTGGTTCTTGTGTGTCAGTAGGCTACGCTAAGTCAAAAGGAACGGCCTACGAGTCCGCTGCCTTTTATAGACTAATTGGTCTCACCCTGTGCAGTGGCCAAGGCCTAACCCCCTCACCACCTTCAGGTGCAATCACATAAATTAAAAATATCCATTAGGAAATTGTGAATATGATCCTTATTAACCATCGGTCTTGTTTTTTAAGTAGGCTATTCAAAACTCGCCTGTACCAAATTGCCTAAATTAAATCAAACAAGTAGGCTAAAAGAAAATGCAGACATAATACCATATACAGCATTTTACCGGGATTATTGTCAAAAATCCCTTCTAGAGATGGCTATCATCTAAATTTCTGTTTCTGTTTATCTGATCCGGAATAGGCTACTTCTGTATTATCAGCAAGGCCCACTGTGTAAGAAACCCCAAATAATCTTTGCTGAGCAGACTGTCGGTGTGTTGTTTAAACATTGTAGCCTTGCCTGTTTGTAGCAGATTGCATTTTATAGGCCGGTTATCGCATTCTGCGTCTACAAGCTTAATAATGCCAAAACAAACATAAAACGTAATTGGTTTCAGGGTTACGGTTACCTATCTATGCACAACAAGGCAATATTCACTATAAGCAACCGGGGATTGTTTTCAGAATGAATTGCATCCGTTGCTGAGGATGACAGCATGGAATCATACTGGAAAAAAATAGCAATTGGATTGCTGTGACTGTCATGTGCTCCCTCAGATCCGCGTTGTTCCGCATAGAGTCATCCAATTACAGGCTGGACACTCCTAACTTTAAGTATTTCTCTCTACATGCTGCAAGATGTAGGCCTACGGCACCACGGCTCCACTTGGACAGTCCTGATCACCCTTGATGGGTAGGGTATTTCGCCTCTTTCCTATTCATATAATATATTTTCCCCTCTATATCTATATTCAAACTGTTATTGACTCACTTTTTCCCCCTAGATATCATACCTAACCGACAGGATGGAGTTCGTGTAGCGTAGAGGGATGCTGGAGTAAGCATGTCAATTATAGCCTACCTAGTCAACGATGAGTAGCCTACATAGGCTACTGCAAAAGGTATGTGGAGTTGATAAGTAGGCTACACTGTAAATCGTAACGGAGTTACTTTCATTTAAGCGAATCTGTTGTGGTTTACAGTCCTTCGATTATCGACACAGTTTTTCCGTCACTGGTCAATTTGCGATATAAAATTGCTGTCAGACGTGGGATTCGAACCCACGCCTCCATTCGGAGACCAGAATACCCGTGCTTTGGGAAGGATGAGTCCTTGAGTCTGGCGCCTTAGACCGCTCGGCCAGCCTGACATGCCGTTGAGGGCGCATTTTTACATTTTTAATCAGTTAGAATGGCTGCTGTAAAGGGTTTAGACAGGACAGTTGAACAAGATTTAGATCGTGTGCTTCAAGAGGATTCGATTGCTTTCAATCTTAACGTTTTAAGTAGCCTGACGATGTCATACTCATAATTGTAGTCAGAATATCTCCCAGACCAAACAATTTGTGGGCGGAGTTCAGGCTGGTATCCAGGCTACGTTTTAAGGATTTTACGCTATAAATCCGTTGTGTAGACCTAAAACGACTGTCAGAAGCGGGATTTGAACCCGCGCCTCCATTCGGAGACCAGAATACCCATTGAAGGAAGGTTTTTCTACCTTGAGTCTGGCGCCTTAGACCGCTCGGCCATCCTGACATGTAAAATACATGTGCTTTTTTACATTTTCAGTGCCGTCAGTCAGAATGTCTGCTGAACACAGAAAGCTGAACAAGACTACGATCGTGCACTTCAAGAGCATATGAACACTTGCGACAGGATTGTATGCTTTGGCTCAGATGTGTAGAGCTAAAACCACTGTCAGAAGCGGGATTTGAACCCGCGCCTCCATTCGGAGACCAGAATACCCATCGAAGGAAGGTTTTTCACCTTGAGTCTGGCGCCTTAGACCGCTCGGCCATCCTGACATAGAGTAAATGTGTGCCCTGTTACATTTTGTCTGCCGTCAGTCCGTATGTCCGCTGTCAAGGTTTCGACAGGGAATCTGAACTTGGATTGGATGTTCCTATTTCCATATCCCTATTGGAAATCAGTACATTGAAAGTAGACTTGGTTTTGTCAGTAAACGTTCGAATTTAGATAGAACATATATTATGAGGTTTAGCTTGACCTAGTCTCTACAGGCCGTTTTCTTAACTTGTTCAACAGGAACATGGCGGTAAATCATTTATAAAGAAGTGCAGTTGAGAGAAACGCCGTTCCTGGTTCAGAGAACGTGGGCGAGTTCATTGAGAACACGTCTAACAATCTTTACCAATCCGTTTGTAAAGTCACGTGTGTAACGGTCATCGAGATAAACTAGTTTACAGCAATACAACACATTACAACAATGAACATTTGCAGCCAATTGGATACATATTTGAAGCTGTAGGCAATTCTGGTGTACCAGAACAATACTGCCATTTCCCATTACAAAATCTAAAATGTTACTGACTGTGATGAACACGCCCCATATCGAAGTATGGATAGGTCTGCTTGGATTTCACAAGGCTGAATCCGAGTGAAGCGCACGGGTCCTTTAAAGTCACAGGAACCGGTATTTGGTGTACTAGTAGTAAATCCTGATGTCTGGTTCAGGTGTCACGAACTTCTAAACGGTGGTGACCGAAAGGGAACAAGTATTCAACATGTTCTTACGGTCAGCGATTACAGAAAATGTGTTATAGCATGTCTTGTAACTGAGCATTGCCAGTCAGTTAGTTAAAATGAAAAAGTTTACATCCAATGTTAAGTCACTGAACAGTTTGACCAGGCATGCTTCAAACAGTGCCGTGGAGCAGGTTTGCATGGTAGACTGTCCCCAGATTAAGCCGATCAGTTTGACACCTGTTTTTGGAGAACATATTTTGGGACCTGTTGGAGTGCTACACAAAGATGGGCAAGAAGCCGTTAAGGTCAGTGTTTTCCCGGTGTATTGTTGCGTATGCTGTAACCAGAGTGATGAGTTGGAAAGTTTAAGTAAATTGTTGTATTTTATTGTTGAGAATGAATTTAGCATAAGTAGCCCATGTGACCTCTGAAGTGCAATGTCTGTCCTCAGACTAGGTCTATTGACTGTACTTTGATCGCCTCTCAGCCCCTCCGCCATAATAAGTGTCCAAAGTTTACTGACTCTCATGTGGAAATTACATTTGTGAGCGCAAAAAGGATTAAATTCCTATAGGCTACCTTTCATTCTGCTTTTTATTTACAATGGCTGTATCTTACAAGTCAGGAGAATCTCATACTAACCTCTCACCTAACGGTGTTTACTCGTTCTCTATGAGTCCCAACAGGACAACAACATTTCTCTGTAAAGATTGTTGTTTTTGTGTTCTACTGAGACTCGTTGCTACTCAGAGGGTTATTAAGTAGGGCCAAACCACACAGTAGAACAATGACTTCTTAACCAACTGCTTGTATATGTTCAAGTTTGTATGTGTTCTGTTCACCATAAGAAAGATAACCATTCCTGTCCACAAAACATCTCTCTGATAGCAGGAGAAACGCCAGCATTTTCAAAACGGAGTGCTGTACATACACATTGGATATGTTTTGTCTTTTATTGTTGTTGCTTTGGTTCATCACAACCAGGACGCGCTTTCTACAGTTATCTCCTTACCAATAAGAGAGAGAGAGAGAGAGAGAGAAAGAAATAGTTGCACATTCAAGAAATGGTTCCCGGCCCCTCCACCACGGCCCCCTCTCTCTATTCAATTCCTTCGGCATTCCGCAGTCACTCCCACACTATTAAACGCAACTGATGGTCATGTGATAAGTGGAACAATCCCTTAATAAGGCCTTTGATGTTGAGATACAAAAGTGAAGTCAGACCATTTTTAAGCGCCAGATTAGTGGCTGGTGAAGTTTGGTGCTTGGGCACTATGCTTCAGTAAAATCAAAAGTCTGTGGATTCCAGTGTATTAACTCATAACACAATTTTTCCTTAACATGTAAATTGATAATTTTTTCATATTTTTTTGTCTTGCCAGCCCAAACAGGACAATGGTGGTGTCAGTGATGCCTGGTCCCCCTCTGGTGTTGGCTTTGATAACTTGGGCTTTGTCCCGGGGAGTCCTTGTGAGATGTGCCCCCAAGCCAGAGTGTTGTGCTGTGGGGCCAGGCACCCTGCTGTGGGGAGAGACACACAGGTTCTGACACCCCCTGTTAAACCTGCCCTGGTGAGGATCAGGGTGGAGGGGATGACATGCCAGTCGTGTGTGCAGTCCATTGAGGGGCGCCTAGGAGAACTGCCTGGTGTCATGGCCATTCAGGTGTCCCTAAGCGACAAGGAAGCCTCTGTGACCTTTGACCCTGGGCAGGTGAGTCCAGAGGAACTGAGGACCCACATTGAGGACATGGGGTTTGACGCCATTCTCACAAGCAGCCCCATTCTAACCTCCTCCCATGGAAGGAAGCTAGAAGTGAATGCAGCTGCAGGGGAAGTGGCTATGGCCCTAGGTGTTGAAGGGATGCATTGTGGGTCTTGTGTGCATAACATCCAAGAGCACGTGTCAGGACTTTTGGGGGTCTGTTCTGTAAGCGTCTCCTTGGAAACAAGGCATATGGACCTGAAGTATGACCCCTCTCTGGTCACCTTGGAGATGGTGAAGGAGCTCGTGGAGGGGATCCCGCCTGGTCATTTTCATGTGACCTTGCCGACCTTGCCAGTGGAAACTCCACCTGGGATCTGGACTACAAGTTCCATGGAGATGATCCCCAGCTCCCAACACCTGAACTCTGCATCCACGTCCCTAACTTCAGACAGTGTTCCTTTTCCGGCTGCTACCATTGGAATCTTAGGGATGACCTGCAACTCTTGTGTGCAGTCCATTGAAGGGATGATATCCCAGAGGCCTGGAGTTCAGTCCATCAGGGTCTCATTAATGAAGGAAAAGGGAATGGTGATCTTTAATCCCACACTGATCAGTGCAGAGGAGCTGAGGGAAGCCATTGAGGATATGGGATTTGAAGCTACACTGGAGAAAGGTATTGTACATACCATTATTTGCACTAATATATAAAGTGTTCACTTGTTTTGCCCATTGATGAGGTACAAGGAATACATCAATGAGAACAAACTGCGTTCTGAGGGATATGTGAATGACCTTTTTTAAATTAAGATTTTGACAAATCTGACGAATGTCCTTTGGTGGCCCTACTTATCTTTTCAATTACAGTGGCCTGTGACATACGATTGTGCAGGTAGTAACAGACTTGTAACACGATCCGTATTCTCTTGTTGTTGTAAGTACTGCATCATTTTTGTGAGATGATGACATTTTTCATGTTTTTCATAATTTAGTACAAAATGCAATTTGTCACACAAACACGCAGCTATCTCAAAGGCTCTTGATAAATTAATTAGCAGCTAATCAAACTCCTCTCCAGGGAATGCAACAAGTGTTTGAACACAGTTCTCCATGGTAACGAGACAAGTGGTGGTTCTTGAGTGTCACATAGCACTCTAGCATACCTCGGAGTAAGCCTTTGCTCGCTCTTAGTGTGCCAGGAATGGCTCTTAGACTCAAAGAGGATTAAATAGGGCCCTTGTTACACAGAATTGTGTCTTAATGTATTCCCTTTTTTTCTTTTGATGAAGCTGGGCTAGTGAAGGTCAGCCAAGCTCAAAGGACACTCAGAAAAGGTCAAATGATTACACAGATTGGTCTACTTGAATGATATGAATGATATAAAATGATGTATCCCTGCTTATCTTCTGTCTTTACATTTATTGAAAACTTTATGACTTTCATTCTTAATGTTTTTACTATTAATATTTACTATATGTTACATGTGTCTTTTCTGTGAAGAGCCCAGCTTCACAGACAAAGGGAAAACCTCTGAACCCAAAGGCCAAATCTCTCCTCACCATCGTCCCCAGCCATCTAATGACTTAGCAGCTACAGTGCCCAGAGACCAGCAGTCTGGGGAAGGGACCACCCAGAGGTGCTTTATCCGTGTGACTGGCATGACTTGTGCCTCCTGTGTGGCCAACATTGAGCGCAGCCTCCTCAAACACAAGGGTGTGTAAGAGGAAATATGTATTTACTATTTACTATTAGTAATTAGTCATGTAAAACTAGACTCTCCAATATGTCACAAATGTGTGTGTGTGTGTGTGTGTGTGTGTGTGTGTGTGTGTGTGTCTGTGTGTGTGTGTGTGTGTGTGTGTCTGTGTGTGTGTGTGTGTGTGTGTGTCTGTGTGTGTGTGTGTGTGTGTGTGTGTTTGTGTGTGTGTGTCTGTGTGTGTGTGTGTGTGTGTGTGTGTGTGTGTGTGTGTGTGTGTCTGTGTGTGTGTCTGTGTGTGTGTTTGTGTGTGTGTTTGTGTGTGTGTGTGTGTGTGTGTGTGTGTGTGTGTGTGTGTCTGTGTGTGTGTCTGTGTGTGTGTTTGTGTGTGTGTATGTGTGTGTGTGTTTGTGTGTGTGTGTGTGTGTCTGTGTGTGTGTGTGTGTGTGTGTGTGTGTGTGTACGTGTGTGTGTACGTGTGTGTGTGTGTATGTGTGTGTGTGTGTGTGTGTGTGTGTGTGTGTGTGTTTGTGTGTGTGTGTGTGTGTGTGTGTGTGTGTGTGTATGCAGGTGTGGTGTCTGTTCTGGTATCCCTGATGGCAGGGAAGGCAGATGTCCGGTATGACCCAAAGGTGCTGGATGCAGTTGAAGTCACCGGATTCATATCCAGTCTTGGCTTCGGTGCCGCGCTCATAGAGACCAATGCAGTTATTGACGGGAAACTGGATCTCGTTGTGAGTGTATGTGTGTGTGTGTGTGTGTGTGTGTGTGTGTGTGTGTGTGTTTACCTTTCATTTTTGGTCTGTGTGGAGTGTATGTCTTATGTAGTATTATGCATTGCATTATTACCTCACAGACAATTCATTTTTTTTAGGGATGCACCGATACCACTTTTTTACAAACCGATACGAGTACGAGTATTTTTATTTGTGTACTTGCCGATACCGAGTACCGATACCGATACTTCCAAGATTTGGTTTCCATGAAAGATTTTATTTTATCCTCTGCAGGTTATGTCAAGCCTATAGTACAACATTAACAGAAGGCTATCCCAAGCCAAAAATAAACAGAGCTTTCTGGTTTAAAAAAAATAAAAATAATAAAAAGAGTCAATATCATCAAATTAGACAAAATTTAAATATAGACAGATGGCAATTTAATTTGCTGCATAGTTAACAACACAGTCTGCTTAACAAAAAGTGAACAGAAATATCCTGGATGAAAAGAACATGAGCACAGTTCAGTTACAAAAGGATCAACAACTCTCTTCCTCCCCTTCTCTCTCTCTCTCTCTCTGTCTGTGTGCGTGCGTGTTTTTTTCTTTTGAAAGACGTCAGTAAAGATTGGTTGCTTGGTCTCTTAAGCCACTGGCATGAGTGAACTTTGTGTGCTTAGCACTATGGTGCGTCTTCAGATGTTTAATCAAATTGCTTGTGTCAAACGAAGTACTTTTCTTTCCGCCCCTCGACACTGTAACAGTGCAGATCTTACACTGTGCCTTACTCCTGTCATCATTTATCTTAAAATGAGTCCAAATCGCCGTTAAGACAGCACAACGGTATAGCGATTTCTTACTAGAGTTTAATGTTGACAATGAACTGGGCTACGTTCTTGCAGCCAAATTGACACTTGCCTGAAGTTTGACTGTGTTAGGGAAGTTGTTTGCAACCTAGCCAACATAGCTATCACAATAACATTGCAAAGAAGTTAACGCAAAAGCACTTAATATTAGCATCAGGCGGAAAAACGAAAAAAAAAACCGAAATACTAGCATCAATGTCCAAGAGTGTTAAAACAACCTTGCTAACATCGCTAACGGGATGTCTTGCTAGCGGCTACTTGCTAGCGGGTGTTTATGACAAAGTCAACAAGATTCCTGAAACACAAGACAAGACAGACGTCCTCTTTAACCCTCACATGTCCTCCTTTCGAGACCTAAATGCGTCCGGGTAAAAGAGGAGAAAACAAATACATTCCCGTCCCCGTCAATCAACCGTAGCAAATGGCAATAATATGTTATAGGCGCAGCGTCTCTAAAGACAGTAGGCTAGCCCCTACACTTTGCCTATGTAACAGCAGTTCTA
Source organism: Sprattus sprattus (assembly GCF_963457725.1). NCBI lineage: Eukaryota > Metazoa > Chordata > Actinopteri > Clupeiformes > Clupeidae > Sprattus > Sprattus sprattus. Next base: position 461,933 of record NC_137922.1, on the reverse strand, counting down.
AGTTAACTGCAAAACATAAAATAGCCGAAGTGAGATAGCACTTACCTTTACTGGAGGTCGTACGTGTTAAGTTTAAAATCTCTAGCGAAACCGTTAGCTTACGCAAGCCACCTCCACACATCGTATCCAAGCTGTTATTTAATTAATTTAAACTGCAAGTTCAACCTCAACTTATCTGTCTGCAATACCGCTCTCGGCCTCTATGCAACTCGCCGCTCTCACACCTGGCAGGCATAGACAGTAGAGGAGAAGAAAACACACGCGTTAAGACGCAACACTGGGTATCGGTTTTTGGTATCGGTAATTTAAAACGAGTACGAGTACGAGTATTTTAACCAAGTATCGACCCGATACCCGATACTGGTATCGGTATCGGTGCATCCCTAATTTTTTTCCTTTTTATTTCTTTTTAGGTGTCTGGCATGACCTGTGCATCATGTATCCATAACATTGAAAACAAACTGCTCGGGACTAAGGGTGTTTTTGAAGTCTCTGTCTCACTGGCAACCAAAAAGGCTCATGTGAAGTTTGACCCAGAACTACTTGGTGCCAGGGACATCATCAGAAGCATTGAGGTACAGTAGGCTAAGCATCTGGGATCAAATTGCAAGACATGGCATCCCAATAGCTCTGATCTCTTTCATTCTCTCGGTGGCAGGCTTTGGGCTTTGGAGCGTCTCTGATCAAAAGTGACGGCTGTGGGAAAAATGAAGCATTGGACCATCGGGAGGAGATTCAGCAGCAAGTATCCCTACTTGTTTCCATAGTATCAGCACCTATTCCAGTTCATCTAAGATGTTGCGAGGGTTTTTTTTGTGATTGATGCGGCCAAAAGTAGCTAAATTTACTGTTGGTATTCTCAAAAACTGCTTTGTTTTTTTGTGTAGAAATATTAATATTATAATGAGAGAATACTCAACCCACAATTGCGGGGAATTGCTTACATTTGCGTGAATTTAGGAAAACGCAAGATCGGTAAATCTAGGAGGGACTGCTGTTCTGTTTACAGTTTCGTCATTATCTTTTTTGTAATAGTTTGCAGTTAATAGGGTGTAGCTTTTAAACATTAGCATGATGTGTGTGTGTGTGTGTGTGTGTGTGTGTGTGTGTGTCTCTGTGTGTGTGTGTGTGTCTGTGTCTGTGCCTGTGTCTGTGTCTGTGTGTGTGTGTGTGTGTGTGTGTGTGTGTGTGTGTCGTGTGTGTGTGTGTGTGTGTGTGTGTGTGTGTGTGTATCGTGTCATGTGTTTGTGTGTGTGTGTGTGTGTGTATCGTGTCACGTGTGTGTGTGTGTGTGTGTGTGTGTGTGTGTATGTGTGTATCGTGTCATGTGTTTGTGTGTGTGTGTGTGTGTGTGTGTGTGTGTATCGTGTCACGTGTGTGTGTGTGTGCATTATTGTGTGTGCAGATGGAAGCAGTCCTTCCTGTTCAGCCTGGTGTTTGGGGTCCCCGTGATGGGTCTGATGATCTATATGATGGTGATGGACAGTCAGCACCAGGAGCACGGAGGCTCCATGCCCCACGGGCAGGACGTCTTTCCGGGACTCTCTATCCTTAACCTCGCCTTCTTCCTGCTCTGCACACCTGTGCAGGTAACACCAAACCAGGAAGTGCTCGCAGTTATCTGGTTCGACTTAAGTTGTCAAGCATCTTAGCATTTAGCATTAAAAACAAAAAAACAAAGCTAAAAAGCTAAATCTGCATTAAAGACGATCAGCATTGAAATGCTATGACATTGATCTTTACATTCTTATTGATCTAGGCTGGCCCTCTCCCTTTCTATCTCTGTCCATCAGATCTTTGGGGGGCGATACTTCTACATTCAGGCATACCGCTCGCTGAAACACAAAGTGGCTAATATGGACGTCCTGATCGTATTGGCCACCACCATCTCGTACATCTACTCCTGCGTTGTCCTATTGGTTGCTATCGCAGAGAAGGCGGAGCAGAGCCCAGTCACCTTCTTCGACACTCCCCCCATGCTGTTCGTCTTCATTAGTCTCGGCCGATGGCTGGAACACGTTGCCAAGGTACCCAGTGGATAACATGACATTTGACCTGTTTATATTTCTACGGATTAGCCAGGAAATGAGTGGGCGAGAGAGTGGGAGGGGGCTGAGAACTAATCCTGGAGGCCAATCATGCACATATGTGATCACTATGGCAATCACAATTCTTACGGTTATGATGGTGGATGTGATTATGATGGACTTTCATTAAGTATTTCATGCCCCTTCAAGTCTGTTCTGAAAAGTAGGTGAATGCAGTTTTTGGTGTCGTTTCTAAAAGTAAAGAGTAAGAGAGACAGAGGGGGGAACTCGAGCACTGCATGGAGCTAGCATCTGCATCAGCACACTCACCATAGACGCTAGCATCTGCATCAGCACACTCACCATAGACGCTAGCATCTGCATCAGCACACTCACCATAGACGCTAGCATCTGCATCAGCACACTCACCATAGACGCTAGCATCTGCATCAGCACACTCACCATAGACGCTAGCATCTGCATCAGCACACTCACCATAGACGCTAGCATCTGCATCAGCACACTCACCATAGACGCTCTTGAAAGCAGAGGAGACAAATAGAGCCACAGTGGACGAGCACACTCACCATAGACGCTCTTGAAAGCAGAGGAGACAAATAGAGCCACAGTGGACGCGCCGTTTATGACCCCTGTGGGCGGGGGCCGGGGCAGATTCAGGTGGTTTATCATGTGATAGCATGTTAAAAGAGTTTTGGCAGAGATTGATCCCGTGACCTGCTTGTGACTCTCTGGTCAAGGTGTCGTCTAAATGACACTGAAGTACACTTCGACCTGCACTGGATGCAGATAACCATATCACCTTTGTTTTGGTTGTGGTTTAAATATGTCCTTAGGGTTTTAATGTGAATGTTAATATTGTGCTGTCCCTGTCCCTGTCCCCAACCTTGTCCTTGTCCTTGTCCTTGTCCTTGTGTCTGTGTCTGTGTCTGTGTCTGTGTCTGTGTCTGTGTCTGTGTCTGTGTCTGTGTCTGTGTCTGTGTCTGTGTCTGTCAGAGTAAGACGTCTGAGGCTCTGGCCAAACTCATGTCCCTGCAAGCGACTGATGCCACCATAGTCACTCTGGGTCCCGACAACTCCATCATAAGGTATGCTGTGCAGTGGTCCTTTGATGACTTTGATGACAAGCGATAATGCTGTCCTGTGTACTTGTATCATCAGTATAGCTGAAGCAGAAGATTGAAGTGTATTGTATGATGGGCATGTGTGTTTGCATTTGTATGTTTGTGGGCACGTGTGTGTGTCTATGTGTTTGTCTGTGTATTTGTACCTGTGCGTGTGTATGTGTGTATGTGCGTGTATGTCTGCATGTGTGTGCATGTGTATGTATGTACGTGTGTGTGTGTGTGTGTGTGTGTGTGTGTATGTGCGTGTTTGTCTGTGTGTGTGTATGTGTGTACGTGTGTGTGTGTGTGTGTGTGTGTGTGTGTGTGTGTGTGTGTGTATGTGCGTGTTTGTCTGTGTGTGTGTGTATGTGTGTGTGTGCGTGCATGTACATACGTGTGTGTGTGTGCGTGCATGTGCGTACGTGTGTGTGTGTGCGTGCATGTGCGTGTGTGTGTGTGTGTGTGTGTATGCTGCAGGGAAGAGCAGGTATCAGTGGATCTTGTCCAGAGGGGTGATGTAGTGAAGGTGGCCCCTGGGGGAAAGTTCCCTGTGGATGGGAAGGTGATCGAGGGCAGCTCCATGGCCGACGAGTCTCTCATTACTGGTTAGAGCTTCCATACAGTACACTCTCATCCCTCACACTCTCCTTCAGGATACACACACTCCCTCCTCACCGACTCGGTTCCTCTTCATCAGCAATCTTTCATTATCACGCTGTTGTTGTTCTCTAAATATTTGTGTTTATTAAATCGAGTCATCTCTTGAAATCTATCAATGCAGTACACTTTAATTCAGTACAGCCTCTTTATGCTTTTCCCAATGAATGTAATGACAAAGTGCATTTGTGTTATTAAATGTACTGTAAGTGTACACTGCGAATTTTACTTGTCTTCAATTTAGTACAGCCTCTTTAGGCTTTACCCAATGAATATTAAATGTACACTGCGGATTTGACTTGGCTTCAGCCCCTGCTAATGTGGTCTCATTGATTGAGTATCAGAATCACTGGTGGAGACACTGACTGATGGGTCTGTATCCTCAGGTGAGCCGATGCCAGTCAGTAAAAGGCCTGGCAGCTATGTGATCGCAGGCTCCATAAACGGCCACGGAGCGCTGCTGGTGGAGGCTACTCACGTTGGCGCCGACACCACACTCAGCCAGATAGTCAAACTGGTCGAGGAGGCCCAGACGTCAAAGGTGAGGAGCACACAGCAACAGACACACACACACACACACTTTCATATGCACACATACACACACACATACACACACACACACACACACACACACACTTTCATATTTGATTGCTTTTATTTGGATCCACAAGACAAGCGACAAGATACAGGATCCAAATACGTCGGGAAGAGTCTTTGACAGGGTGACAGGTCTGATAGGCTAACAAACTTTTACCAGTTATAAAAAAGTTGTAGCCTTACGTCAGCCATATCAAAGTTGAACCCTTTCCCTACATTAACGCTGGTAGTTACAACGGGTGCTGTGGCTAGATGTTCATAGACGTGTGCAGGTAGCAGACATACACACACACACACACACACACAAACACACTCTCATTTGCACACACATACACACTCTCTCTCAAATGCACATATACCCACATAAACACACACACAACATTTTTGTAAGTAAGTAAGTAAGACTTTATTTATATAGCACATTTCATACAAAAGTTGCAATTCAATGTGCTTTACATAAAATCAATAGAGGCAAGCAGCAGGAGCAATACATGGAGTGAAAGATAAATAAAAATGATCAACATCGTATCAGATACTGGTGTTCTGATGATAGGCTTCTTGGATTTCTAAAATCATGATAAAAGGAATAAAAGTCATAAAACCCTTAAAACAGTTTAAAAGAGAAATAGTTAAAATAGTGCAAGTTACAGAGAAATAAATTGTGCCAGATAAAATTAATAAAATGCTTTGGTAAAAAGATAGGTTTAAAGCTGCCTTTTAAAGATGCCTAGCGTGTTTGCTTCCCTAAAAGCACACACACACACAAACCACAGGTGAACACACACATACGTACAAACAAACACTCACCAACACCTAGACGATCATACACACCCGTTAGTGCTCAAATATTTTTGACAATAAATGACACCCACTCTCTGTTACCAATCAGCACCGAGTATGTGCCTGGAATACACGCGAACATACACCGTCACACAGACACACACAGACACACACACACGCACGCACACACGCACGCACACACGCACACACACACACACACACACACACACACAGACACACACACACACAGACACACACACACACACACACACACACAGACACACACACACACACACACACACACACACACACACACACACACACACACACATTCAAACACAACCTTTAATACTCCCATACTCTGCCTTCCAACCTACACAGGCCCCCATCCAGCAGTTTGCTGATAAACTGAGTGGATATTTCGTCCCTTTCATCATCCTCGTCTCCGTGGTAACCCTGGTGGTCTGGCTCATCATTGGGTTTCTTGACTTCGACATTGTTGCAGAATATTTTCCTGTGAGTTCAATTTTGGCTGTTGTCTATGAATGTGTACATTAAAGCATACTGTATGAAATCGGTTTGCTCTAAGTCTGTTAATAAGGTCAAATGTATATTTTCTAAATATATTTTGCATGCATATGTATTGAAGCAGCTCTGGCATTATTTTTCGGACTGATTTAGTATTAGCTGACTGGGTCAGGGCCTTTCAACATGCTGATATAGAAATATCTTTGCATGTTTGCACGCATGTTTCTGTTATGCTTATGTTAATATTTAAATTTGTTTTTAATTTTATTGTATTATTATAGTTATTTTCTAATATGTAGGCACTCTGAGATTCCTTTGAATGAAAAGTGCTTTAAAAATAAAATGAATTATTATTTATTATTATGTCATTTTGAATGTATGGGTTGGTGCTCGCGGACTGTGAACACATACATGATGCATTGTCTGTGTGTTCTTTCTACCGTGTCACCAGGGCTATGATAAAAACATCCCATGTTCATGTGTGTGTGTGTGGGTGTGTGTTCATGTGTGTGTGTGTGTGTGTTCATGTGTGTGTGTGTGTGTGTGTGTGTGTGTGTGTGTGGGTGTGTGTTCATGTGTGTGTGTGTGTGTGTGTGTGTGTGTGTGTGTGTGTGTGTGTGGGTGTGTGTTCATGTGTGTGTGTGTGCAGGGGCGGATCTAGCCATTTTGGGGCCCTAGGCAAAATATAGACATGGGGCCCTCATTTTTGAAACACGTACACAAAACAAATAACCTCCCAATACTCTTAGAATCGCAATAAACCCATAGTGCACCGCCACTCAACTCTCCACAGTAAAATCAGTTTCAGATTTCTCCAGCTTTTGCCAAAATTACATGTTTATTACTCAGATCAAACAAGAGAGAGAGAGATTAGAATTTCCATTCTTTGCCAGAGATACAAAATGATCTTGCACTTAACAGAACTAAAATACAAAATGGATATGAGTCTATGAAAACCACCATTTACATTTAAACAGGACCAATGAAAAGATTTTGTGTGTGGACAGGAATAACAGTGGCTGTGTGTGTGAGTGAGAGACAGGCAAAGCAGTGGTTCAGTGTGAGTGAGTGAGTGAGTGAGTGACAAGCTAAGGTGCGCTCGGCCAAGTGTATAATAATGGCGATCAGACGTTTCAAGATCTCTCTCCATTTGTTTACTTCGTTCACAAACAGCTCTTGATTTACATGATCTATGGCTTTACCTGTTTGGAGCCGTTGCTGAAGCGTTCGCCAAACAGCCATATTTGCGAGGTGATCAGCAGACTTCTCGTGTTCTTTTAGGAAGGCTGATACATTTTTCCAGTCGTTCGTGCCGTCAATTTCGGCAGTGTATCTGTTACAGAACCTGTTATCTATCTGCCGAGCAAATGTCAGGCTCATATACAAAAACATTAACGTGAATTAATTGATGCTAATACCTAGCGCAGTCTCTGTAATTTCCCCTATACGTTAGTATTAAGCTAACGTATTTTCTATCACAGTTTAAACACGCAATGCTATGTGAAACGAATGTTACGAGATGAGATTACTAAAATGTATTCTGCATGTCTGCTCAGTTTTACAGTGCTACCCAAGTAAAGGTTTGAAAATAACTTCAAGCTTCAGACTTTCTGTTAGGGAAACTCTATTGTTCTGGAGGTTTATTGCTTTGCAACAAGGGCAACGTTTCTAGGGATCCCTCTGCTTTGGTTTGAAGTAACGTTATTTCGCGCTGCGTGCGTTACTACGTGATCATATTCTGGACTAGTCCAATGCACAATGGAGGGGAGCATGTGTGCTGGAAAATTATTATTTAGGCATTAGTTCGGCGTTATGTTGATATTTTTGTTATTTTTTTCTACTAGAAATGTGTGTTTTTTTTTTACTTTACATAAGTAATGGCTGGGGGGGTCAGATTTTGGTGGCCCCTAATAAAGACAGATTTGGTTGGGGCCCTAGGCACTTGCCTAGGTTTGCCTAATGGAAGATCCGCCTCTGTGTGTGTGTGTGTGTGTGTGTCTGTGTGTTCTTACTACCGCGTCACCAGGGCTATGATAAAAACATCCCATGTTCATGTGTGTGTGTGTGTGTGTGTGTGTGTGTGTGTTCATGTGTGTGTGTGTGTGTGTGGGTGTGTGTGTGTGTGTGTTCTTACTACTGTGTCACCAGGGCTATGATAAAAACATCCCCCGCACAGACGTGATTGTGCGCTTCGCCTTCCAGACCTCGCTCACGGTCCTGTCCATCGCCTGCCCCTGCGCCCTCGGCCTGGCGACCCCCACTGCTGTGATGGTGGGCACGGGCGTGGGCGCCCAGAATGGCATCCTCATCAAGGGAGGGGAGCCCCTGGAGATGGCACACAAGGCAAGGCACTTATCTGTCACCTACCTCCCTAGCCCAACGAAGCTAACACTTTTCACGATTACTTTTAATAACATTAAGACTTACAATTGTGTCTTTTATGCCCCAGATGGGATGTTATGTGTCTACTTTACTTACTTTGAGATAGGCATATGCAATACACAAAATCACTGGTGGATTCTGTTTCTCTGAACTGTACAACACTCACAGTACATCTGGTTGGGATGTTGGTAGGAACACTACAAAACTGTACTGATGAGGCTCATAACATAAAAAAGTGACAACCCTTATAAATGTTTTCTTTAAAATCTGATGTGTTGTTTTCCTGAGCCCTCTAGTGGCCTACCACTGAATTGCACTTGCAAAAAAAAAAAAGTTATGGTTATTCCTTTGTGTTAACTCTTCAAATCAGGGCTTTTCTAATGGGACAGCATGGCCTCCTAGGGTCCTATCTCTTATGTATCTGGTGGACTGACATGTCTACTTTCCTCTCCAGATCAAGGCAGTGATGTTTGATAAGACGGGCACTATCACCATTGGGGTGCCGAAGGTGACGCGGGTGCTAGTGCTGTGGGACCAGGCCCGCATGCCCCTGCGCAAGGTTCTGGCTGTCGTGGGCACAGCTGAGGCCAGCAGTGAACACCCACTGGGCATGGCCGTCACCAAGCACTGCAAACAGGTGAGAGAGGGTGTGTGTGTGTGTGTGTGTGTGTGTGTGTGTGTGTGTGTGTGTGTGTGTGTGTGTGTGTGTGTGTGTGTGTGTGTGTGTGTGTGTGTGTGTGTGTGTGCATTTGCTTGCATTGGCAAGAATGAAGAGAATTCAACAAAGACAAGGCGAATGTCTCGCACAAAAGTGTACAGTTCATTTTCTGTAGGGTGCACTTACTAAGTATATGTAACACGAGCAGTCATCCACCGTGCTGATTTCAACATTTGCACAAAGTCTGTGGATGCACTTAATTTGTGCTGTATAATATTCATTTGCTTTTCATTTGACTTAATTATAGCACATTAGGTCGGAGGGTAGTTATTTTTTATGAGTGTATGGGTGAGATTCCGTCCATAAATCTTGAGAGGTTGGCTGACCGTTGTTCTATTGTGCTATCCTTTTGTGTGGGTATCTGTCTTAGAAAGTGTGTGGGAGTAAAACGTTCTGTGTGTGTGAGTGCGTGTGTGTGTGAGTGTGCATGCATTTATTTGTGTGGGTGAGTGTGTTTGTGTGTCTCTGTATGTGTCTGAGCTGTGTTTAACTTTCTGTGTGCATGTGTGTTTGTGTTTGTGTGTGTGTGTGTGCATGTGTTGTTAGTAAGTGCTTGTGATTGTATTTCACTCTCGCTTGCTTGCGTGTGTGTGTGTGTGATGGTGAGTGTGTTTTACTCTCTCTCCCTCACTCTGTGTGTGGGTTTGTGTTATGGCGTGTGTGTTAAACTCTCTCTCTCTCACTCTGCGTGTGTGTGTGTGTGTGTGATAGTGAGTGTGTTTAACTCTCTCTCTCGCTCTCACTCTGCATGCGTGTGTGTGTCTGTGTAATAGTGAGTGTGTTTAACTCTCGCTCCCTCACTCTTCGTGTGTGTGTGTGTTTAATGCCCAATTTATGCTCAGAGGCGCAAGAGGCCCTTGCAAGCCCCAAGCGCGTCTTTTCACGTCTTGCGTGTGTCGGCCAATTTTTATAGACTTTGCCAAAATTTACACAACATTTACACAAGCCTCGCAGCCTGCAAGGCTGTGATTGGTCTGCTGGTCGGTTGACTGTGTCCTGTCTGGATGTCTATTACCCATCGTAATGAACCGAAACCACTTGTAATGAACCAAAGTTTGTTTGAATTTACTTTGATGAATATGCTATTCGCTAGCGCGGTCTCTAGCTAACGTAGTTTCTATCACAGTTTAAACATGCAATGCTATGTGAAACGAATGTTACGAGATGAGATTACTAAAATGTATTCTGCATGTCTGCATGTCTGCTCAGTTTTACAGTGCTACCCAAGTAAACAAAAACATTAATGTGAATTAAACTTTACTCCACCTATGGTTCTGGACGTGAATTGCTTTGCAAACCGGGCAACCTTTTTGGTAGCATGAACTGCTATGAGTACATTTACACAACAATGTGACACCGTTGCAGAAGCAAGCGCCGGCCTTAACTCTCTCTCCCTCACTCTGTGTGTCCGTGTGTGTGTGTGTGTGTGTGTGTGTGTGTGTGTGTGTGTGTGTGTGTGTAATAGTGAGTGTGTTTAACTCTCTCTCCCTCACTCTGCGTGTGTGTGTGTGTGTGTGTTTAACTCTCTCTCCTTCACTCTGTGTGTGTGTGTGTGTGTGTGTGTGTGTAATAGTGAGTGTGTTTAACTCTCTCTCCCTCACTCTGTGTGTGCGTGTGTGTGTGTGTGTGTGTGTGTGTGTGTGTAATAGTGAGTGTGTTTAACTCTCTCTCCCTCACTCTGTGTGTGTGTGTGTGTTTAACTCTCTCTCCCTCACTCTGTGTGTGTGTGTGTGTGTGTGTGTGTGTGTGTGTGTGTGTGTGTGTGTGTGTGTGTGTAATAGTGAGTGTTTAACTCTCTCTCCCTCACTCTGCGTGTGTGTGTGTGTGTGTTTAACTCTCTCTCCCTCACTCTGTGTGTGTGTTTAACTCTCTCTCCTTCACTCTGTGTGTGCGTGTGTGTGTGTGTGTGTGTGTGTGTGTGTGTGTGTGTATAATAGTGAGTGTTTAACTCTCTCTCACTCACTCTGCGTGTGTGTGTGTGTGTTTAACTCTCTCTCCTTCACTCTCTGTGTGTGTGGGCGGACGGATATGTGCAGGAGTTGGACAGCAAGACTCTGGGGTTCTGCCATGACTTCCAGGCAGTGCCAGGCTGTGGAATCAGCTGCAGGGTCTCCAACATCGACGAGCTGCTGCGCACTCTGGACCCGACGAGCATCAGCCTAGAGACCCACCTCACCATACAGGGGGCCACTACAGATGAGAGCAGCCTGCTCAATGGATCTGAACCTGGTCAGGAGAAAAACACTCTACATGGACCTTTTCATACATGCAAGTTTTGTGAGAGCGTTGGCAGACAATTCACAGATTTAGCTGTGCTGCCAGGAAGAAAAGTTCTGTATAAAAGTATCGTACACAGTTCAATCTGGTCTTCGACAAAGCCTTGCCCATCCATATCCCACCATCTTAAATATATAAGTCTAGAGACCAATAAGAAAAAGGAGTGATTCTGTGACTTGATAAATATAGGCTCTGGTATTTGTGGGGTGTAATTAATGATATTCTATTTTTAATGACGTTTAAGGTACATTACCTTTAGGTGTGTGATCGTGAGTGATTGTATGTGTGCGTTTTTGTGTGTGTCTACGTGTATGTTTGTGTGTGACGGTGTGTGTTAGCGTGTATCCCAGGCACATACTCGGTGCTAATTGGTAACAGAGAGTGGATGAGGCGTAATGCTCTACACATCACCACTGATGTGGATGAAGCCATGACCAGCCATGAAACCAAAGGACAGACTGCCATCCTAGTGGCCATAGACGGTACAGCCCAGTCATCTCTCCCTTTTGCACATTCAACCCATTCTGGAATTATTAATCCTGTCAATTAAAGGGTACCATTTTGCTGGTAGTGGTTTAGCTGACAGCTAAATAGTTCATCGCTCCGCTATCAAGAAATAATTAACCCTTCAATCAGAAAACTAGTTAAAGTTAAAATTGCATTTAATTATAAGATACACTTTATTTTGTATAGTCTATAGACTTTACAGATGGTTTGTTAAGTTCAAGTTTAGTCTTTTCTAATTGTTCACTGAACATCCCCTTAATCAAACCCAGCCCCTCACCCCATTAACCATAAATTGCAGTTGATAGAGTTTCAACAGATAGTTTATTCTCTGAGCATCTGTAGATAGTCCATAGGGGGAATGTTCTAGTTCATCACTCTGATATCAATACATAATTACCCTTCCATTCCTCTGCTCCTCAGAAGTGAATCTTCCATAGGGCCATACTGTGACTTTGTTAAAGATGCCTTGCATGTTTCCTGCTGGCGCTGTGCTTCCTCTCTCCTCCTGTGTGTTTCCCTCTCAGGGGTGCTGTGTGCCATGTTGGCCATAGCTGACACGGTGAAGCCAGAGTCTGCGCTGGCTGTCCACACCCTACGCAGCATGGGCATCGATGTTGTGATGATCACAGGGGACAACCGTCGCACCGCTAAAGCCATCGCTACACAGGTGCGTAACTAGTCTCAGGACAGAGTGACAACCACCGCACCGCTAAAGCCATCGCTACACAGGTGCGTAACTAGTCTCAGGACAGAGTGACAACCGTCGCACCGCTAAAGCCATCGCTACACAGGTGCGTAACTAGTCTCAGGACAGAGTGACAACCGTTGCACAGCTAAAGCCATCGCTACACAGGTGCGTAAGTAGTCTCAGGACAGAGTGACAACCGTCGCACCGCTAAAGCCATCGCTACACAGGTGCGTAACTAGTCTCAGGACAGAGTGACAACCGTCGCACCGCTAAAGCCATCGCTACACAGGTGCGTAAGTAGTCTCAGGACAGAGTGACAACCGTCGCACCGCTAAAGCCATCGCTACACAGGTGCATAACTAGTCTCAGGACAGAGGGACAACCGTCGCACCGCTAAAGCCATCGCAACACAGGTGCGTAACTAGTCTCAGGACAGAGTGACAACCGTCGCACCGCTAAAGCCATCGCTACACAGGTGCGTAAGTAGTCTCAGGACAGACTGACAACCGTCGCACCGCTAAAGCCATCGCTACACAGGTGCGTAACTACTCTCAGGACAGAGTGACAACCGTCGCACCGCTAAAGCCATCGCTACACAGGTGCGTAACTAGTCTCAGGACAGAGTGACAACCGCCGCACCGCTAGAGCCATCGCTACACAGGTGCGTAACTAGTCTCAGGACAGAGTGACAACCGTCGCACCGCTAAAGCCATCGCTATACAGGTGCGTAACTAGTCTCAGGACAGAGTGACAACCGTCGCACCGCTAAAGCCATCGCTACACAGGTGCGTAACTACTCTCAGGACAGAGTGACAACCGTCGCACCGCTAAAGCCATCGCTACACAGGTGCGTAACTAGTCTCAGGACAGAGTGACAACCACCGCACCGCTAAAGCCATCGCTACACAGGTGCGTAACTAGTCTCAGGACAGAGTGACAACCACCGCACCGCTAAAGCCATCGCTACACAGGTGCGTAACTAGTCTCAGGACAGAGGGACAACCGTCGCACCACTAAAGCCATCGATACACAGGTGCGTAATTAGTCTCAGGACAGAGTGACAACCGTCGCACCGCTAAAGCCATCGCTAAACAGGTGCGTAACTAGTCTCAGGACAGAGTGACAACCGTCGCACCGCAAAAGCCATCGCTACACAGGTGCGTAACTAGTCTCAGGACAGAGTGACAACCGTCGCACCGCTAAAGCCATCGCTACACAGGTGCGTAACTAGTCTCAGGACAGAGTGACAACCGTCGCACCGCTAAAGCCATCGCTACACAGGTGCGTAACAAGTCTCAGGACAGAGTGACAACCGTCGCACCGCTAAAGTTTTCTGACTGAGTGACTGTGTCAGTAAAGTTTATGAGTAGGGATGGGCATTCGATTAAATTGTCTTAATCGATCGTCGGGAGAATTAACGATCGATTTTCGATTAATCATTAAAACAAATATATCAAAAATGCATCGCTACACAGGTGCGTAACTAGTCTCAGGACAGAGTGACAACCACCGCACCGCTAAAGCCATCGCTACACAGGTGCGTAACTAGTCTCAGGACAGAGTGACAACCACCGCACCGCTAAAGCCATCGCTACACAGGTGCGTAACTAGTCTCAGGACAGAGTGACAACCGTCGCACCGCTAAAGCCATCGCTACACAGGTGCGTAACTAGTCTCAGGACAGAGTGACAACCGTCGCACCGCTAAAGCCATCGCTACACAGGTGCGTAACTAGTCTCAGGACAGAGTGACAACCGTCGCACCGCTAAAGCCATCGCTACACAGGTGCGTAACTAGTCTCAGGACAGAGTGACAACCGTCGCACCGCTAAAGCCATCGCTACACAGGTGCGTAACTAGTCTCAGGACAGAGTGACAACCGTCGCACCGCTAAAGCCATCGCTACACAGGTGCGTAACTAGTCTCAGGACAGAGTGACAACCGTCACACCGCTAAAGCCATCGCTAAACAGGTGCGTAACTAGTCTCGGGACAGAGTGACAACCGTCACACCGCTAAAGCCATTGCTAAACAGGTGCGTAACTAGTCTCGGGACAGAGTGACAACCCTCGCACCGCTAAAGCCATCGCTACACAGGTGCGTAACTAGTCTCAGGACAGAGTGACAACCACCGCACCGCTAAAGCCATCGCTACACAGGTGCGTGATTTGTCTCACTTTTCTGACGGAGTGACAACCGTCGCAACGCTAAAGCCATCGCTAAACAGGTGCTTAATTTGTCTCAGTTTTCTGACCGAGTGACTGTGCCAGTAAAGTTTATGACGTTAATCTGTTATATTTATACCTGAGGATGTGGCGTTTATCTGCGCTGATGTGTTTGTACGTATATGTGTGAATACATTTGTACTCGTGTGTGTACATCCCCACCTGTGTGTAGGACTCATGGGCACCCAATGCATCAGTGTTTGGGCCAGTGTATGTGGGCTATATGTAACACCTTTTTGTGCATACATACATTGAAGCTTGAATGCGTAGAATCTGTACACATGGTGGAGTGTCGCTTCCCTCTAGAATGACGGGTTTAATAAATCCTGTATGTACGTGTATGTATGGTTTATGTACAGTGCCTTGCATAAGTATTCACCCCCTTGGATGTTTTACCATTTTATTGCTTTTACAAATCATTCATGGTCAATATAAGTTGCCTTTTTTGACCCCAAAAAAATCACAAAAAAGACCTCTTTAATGTCAAAGTGAAAACAGATTTCTACACAGTAATGTCAATTAAATTAAAATATGTAATGTGAAATAAGTGATTGTATAAGTATTCACCCCCTTTAAAGTGACTGACCTAATTCAACAGAGGTCCAGCCAATTGGTGCTAGTAGTCTCACAATTAGTGGAATGGGGATCAGTGTGCAGTGAATATGTCTCAAGTGAATGTAATATAACGACACCTGTGTCTGGAAGGTCCATTCACAGGTCAGTAGTCAGTAATCAGTATTCCTGGCTACCGTTACACCATGAAGACAAAAGAACACTCTGGGCAACTCAGAGAAGAGGTTATTGAAAAGTATAAGTCAGGGGAAGGATGCAAAAAAATGTCCTAGGCACTAAACATCCCCTGGAATTCTGTTAAATCCATCATCAAGAAATGGAAGGAATATGGCACATGTGTAAATCTGCCTAGAGCAGGCCGTCCTCACAAATTGAGTGACCGTGCAAGAAGGAGACTAGTAAGAGAGGCCACCAAGACACCTTTGACTACTCTGAAGGAGTATCCATTAGGGATGCAAATTATCGATTAATTCATTAATCATTAGTTGATAATCTTATCGATCTACTTTCGATTAATTGATAAGCGGCGTTTTTCACCTGAGTTTCAGTGCTTCAATAGGGCCTTTACAAATATCAGCTAAATAGTTGAGTTATTATATTACATTACATTATGATAATTATATTCTATTCTATTCTATTATACATTCCTCAAGTAATTATGCATTAGGAAAAGAAAGCAGAAAAGTTTTTTTTATGGTATAACAAAATACATTCTTTAATTTAAAACAAAGAAATAAATTATGGACTGGCTCAGTTCTTGCATTTGAAACAGACATAAAAAAAAAAAAGAATAGAAGAAATTAAATAGAGAGCCAAACAGAATATTATTGAGCCTATCTTGTAACTATATATGTAATCTTGTATCTAACTTGTGGATAGATTATGAAGAAACTGCATCTAGGCTATTACAAGCTAAATTTAACTCGCGCTCACGTTAGTGAGGGATAGAGTAGTTACATTCTTAATGGCAAGCCATCAGGCAAAGGTAAGCTAGCCCGCTAACGAGCTAGGTATCTAATATCATTAAGCCTGAGTGAGCTAGTCCGCTATCAAGCTAAATAGCCAACTCAACTCTTACTTACTTACTAACTCTCATGAGCCAAACTCGCGGGCACACGTTAGCGTGGGAGTAGACAGAGATATTCATATTCATAGCAAGGTGAGCTAGCCCGCTAACGAGCTAGGTAGCTAACTCTATGAAGTCTAGGTGAGCTAGCCCGCTAACGAACTAATAGCTAACTTGAGTTTTAAGACTACAGCCTTAACTCGTGGCAGTAACCAGGTGAACTGGTGGTGCCATGCAGGACAGCAGCATGCACAGTGTTCAAATGATAACTGAGTGAGCTAGTGGAACTATTGTATTTCAATACCGCATTACACAGAGAACATTTGACTTCTTTGCCTGAATTAACAATGTTGAAGTGGTCCCACACCGCACTTCTTCTCGCTCGCTTCATTCTAGCGATTAATCGTGATTAATACATTTTGATCGAGCAACCTCTTAATCGACAATTAATCTAAAGTCGATTAATCATTTGCATCCCTAGTATCCATAAAGCTTTGATTGGTGAAGAACCCGGGCAACAGTGGTTGTATGCAGAGTCTCTCCCATTTCACCTGCTGAGGTTTGTAACTCCTTGCTTGAAGCTTGTCATAGGTGTCTTGGTTGCCTCTTACCAGTCTCCTTCTTGCACGGTCATTGTGAGACTACTAGCACCAATTGGCTGGACCTCTGTTGAATTAGGTCAGTCACTTTAAAGGGGGGTGAATACTCATGCAATCACTTATTTCACATTACATATTTTTATTTAATTGACATTACTGTGTAGAAATCTGTTTTCACTTTGACATT
>NC_137922.1:425000-442500 GCF_963457725.1 Sprattus sprattus | reverse complement strand
TTTTTCAACCTCTCTCTTGTCTTCTCCTTCAGTGTCTTAGCCTGCCTGGGGAAAGGACTGCTCATCACTATCATCATTAACTTGCGGAAATTGATTTTGGGAAACAGATGTTGCACTCTATTTGTTTCTCTCACTGTTCTCTCTGTCTTTCTCCTACTCTGTCTCTCTTCAGTGTGTGTCTGTGTGTGTGTGTGTGTGTGTGTGTCTGTGTGTGGTGTGTGTGTGTGGTGTGTGTGTGTGTGTGTGTGTGTGTGTCTGTGTGTGTGTGTCTGTGTGTGTGTGTGTGTGTGTGTGTGTGTGTGTGTGTGTGTGTGTGTGTGTGTGTGTGTGTGTGTGTGTGTGTGGTGTGTGTGTGTGTGTGTGTGTGTGATACTTCTTCATCCCATTATGCATTATGCCAGCCTGAAGCACATTGTTGGGCCAACTAGCTTCTTTTCCTCTTTTAGCTCTGGCTCATCTTACCACCCCAGTGCTCCCTTTGAGTAGCAAAACCAAACTCACACTCACCAAAAAAAATGTTCTTGCAGCCCTGCTGTTGCTGTGGAAACTGTAACCGAGCAGCAGGTGTTCCGATGGTTGCCAGAGGCAGTTTTCAACACAGACGCCCACACAGAAACAGCACTCAGGATACACAGAGCTCTCCCCCCTCAATCACTGTTTACTCTTGTTCCCACCTCCAGTCCTCTGTTCATAAAACCATTCACACCCACACATTGTTTCCTCCCTTGTCATTCACAAGCTTACATTGTCACAAAGATGTGTTACCTAACTAAAGGCCCTTGCATGCTTCTAAAGGGAGCATGAATTGCTAGGTGCTTACGCGTTGCGTTGGAGGTGTTGCCAAGCAATTCACACCCAGAACAATAGGCTTGCGTAAAATGGCGCAAGTCTAGAAAAAGGGGCCGACGCACGCAAGACGTGAAAAGTCGCGCAAGGGGCACGCAAGGGGCTTGCGCGGCCTCTTGCGCTTGCGCTTGCGCTTACGCTTACGTAACCGAGCATAAATCAGCCTTAACTCTCATGTCTTTCTCCTTTCTCCCCCTCTCACATCTCCCCCTTTTCTTGTTGTCATCCTCCCATCCCCTCTCCTCTCACATCTCCCCCTTTTCTTGTCGTCCTTCTCCCATCCCCTCTCCTCTCACATCTCCCCCTTTTCTTGTCGTCCTTCTCCCATCCCCTCTCCTCTCACATCTCCCCCTTTTCTTGTCGTCCTTCTCCCATCCCCTCTCCTCTCACATCTCCCCCTTTTCTTGTCGTCCTTCTCCCATCCCCTCTCCTCTCACATCTCCCCCTTTTCTTGTCGTCCTTCTCCCATCCCCTCTCCTCTCACATCTCCCCCTTTTCTTGTCGTCCTTCTCCCATCCCCTCTCCTCTCACATCTCCCCCTTTTCTTGTCGTCCTTCTCCCATCCCCTCTCCTCTCACATCTCCCCCTTTTCTTGTTGTCATCCTCCCATCCCCTCTCCATGTCTCATCATTCCTCCATGCTTGTCATCTCATCCCTCTCCTTCCCTCCCTTGTTGTTTTTTCCCTCCTTCCTTTCTAAGGTATAAGAAGACTCCGGTGGAGCTGTATGAGCTCAGAGCACATGGCCACATGAAGAGCCTCAACCCCTCTCAGGTGAGCATCCACGTGGGCCTGGACGATCGTCAACGCACGCCCCCATCTGGCCGTCACACCAGGGACAGGCAGAGCCAGAGCGGCTACATCCCAGAGTCCTCGCGACCACCCAGCCAAGCAGCGGAAGCACCCTCTTCCTCCATCGCCCAGGACCGGCGCTCTCTCCTGGATGATGAAGGCGGGGTGGACTTGATTGTGTGACCCTGCCCCCCCTTCCCCCTCCCAAGGACACACCCAAGAAGGAAGGAGGGAGGGAGGACACCCATCTTGCATCATGGCTGTTGGAGATTCATGGGGCTATGGACCCCACGGATCCTGCTGACTAACGGTGATGGAGATGACTCCAAGGAAAGCTGTAAGGATCATACTGGATGGCTGTGAAGGAATTAGGAATGGAAGAGACATCTGATGACTCAGTGGACAGCAGCTGTGTGGGCACATAGACATGATCAGGGGACAATAGTGCACTCAATAGAGCACTTGATCACATACCTTCCTTG
The DNA here is from genome assembly GCF_963457725.1 of Sprattus sprattus. Classification (NCBI taxonomy): domain Eukaryota; kingdom Metazoa; phylum Chordata; class Actinopteri; order Clupeiformes; family Clupeidae; genus Sprattus; species Sprattus sprattus. The sequence continues at coordinate 440,381 of NC_137922.1, read as the reverse complement.
TGTAAATCCAAAAGTAGTTCAATAATCAGTTAATGGATGTGAAATCTCAATCATCAAATAAAGATTTTACCAAAAAGAGGTGCCTAGCAACAGTTTTTTTTAGTAACATGGTCTTTAGAACATACTTATATTAACCTTAATTCTCGCTGAAACCATGTAAGAGACCAACCACTTGATTTACGTGGTAACCAACCCCTTAATTATGTCTGTCCTCATACATACATGTGTTTAATATAGCCTAGCATTACATTCCCTCAAAGATCAAGGGACTGTCACACAGTGACTTATGTCAATGCATGAGCATTGGCTGAATTCAAGGGCCTTTACCCTTTGTTTGAATGCAGATGAGCAGACCTATCAAAAGTCCATTGCATTAATGTTTAATAGGACCACAAAGGATGTATCTTTAAGTGGTTAAAAGCCTCCATCCGTGTGTGGCCACTAGTTAATGGTCCTCCTTTCTGTTGATTTTGTTTTGCATTGGTTCAAATTAAGACGTGTAACAATAAATGATATTTATCTACAGGCTATAAGAGAACCTTTATAGCCAAACGCAAACAGAATAGGGTGAAAAAAGATAACAAAAAGACAGCAAAAACTATTCAGCACTATACACCCACCCTTAAGCTCAATAAGTAAAATGAGCCGCAAGTTTTCCTTGGCCTAAAGGAGCCATAGGCTTTGGGTACTCAAGTTAGTGGAGAAACACACTTGTGTGAACACTATGCAGCATTGCTGAACACGTTTTTAATCGAGGGTGTGCATCCTAGTTTTGGGGTGCAATGCAGATAAAAACGTAGATAAAGCCTGGAGTCGTCCTTAGCTAAGGGTAAAGCACTTTGAGCTGCATTGTTTTATATGAAAGGTGCTATACAAATAAAGTGCATTATTGTTATTAACACACTGGACAGAACGCACTAAAGCCCCTGCGAAGCCGAAGTAGTTTATCAGGAATAGAAGGAAGAAACTTAAATATGCTGTGGTGTGGTGTGGTGTAGGTCCTAGGAGTAGATTTATAAATGCTGGTCTACTGTTTCCCACAAGAGCGTCTGCAAGCTTCCTCCTGTCTGAGCAGAGGCTGTTCATCTCTTCTCTAGAGGAGGAACCAGTGTGATAGTGATGAATGGCTTCGGTACTGGCAGATAAGAAACTGGTGGACACTAATGCGTTTCTTTATGACTTTGTTAGGACATTAGGTATAACTTTTATTGGGCTCTTGAGAAAACACAGGAGCCAACAACCACAAAAAACATTAACACTCAGACGCATTGCTGATTGACTGTAAAGTAAATTCAGTTCCATTTCTCTAACCATTGTATACACCGCAATATATATATATTGGACGTTTTCCAAAGCCATTTTCCTCTAACTTTGTAAATCCTACCCACTGGTATTTTCATTCACCTTAAAAATATCCTCAGTGTGTTCCGATAAAGTGCTTTCTCGCAGTGGTTGAATAATGGAGAGATAGTATGTGGGCGACCTCAGACAACAGGTAGGTGGAATGAATGAAGAATGCCCTCGGTAGTGAAGCGTTCTCTAGCCGTCGTTACCATCATAAAGTTGAGTCTACGTGGTGTGATAAACATGACACGTGATACAATGACATACATTGGCAAGTAATCGAAATGTGTTTGTTCGATAAATGCGCGTAGATCAGGTTACACAGTACGAAAAACTGAGAGTTTATGAGCTGACAGGGAAGGTTGTGTCCGTGAAGGGTTAAACCAATAAAAGCTTTGGCATCCCTCTCTGATAGCGTGGAATGCAGTTGGACTGCACCACGGAGACGAAGTTGGCAGAATTAGTGAGCTCAAGTACTGTTGGACCTCCGTGTAAGGTAAGGTTTTTATGTCTTATTTCTCTGAGCAATTAGCCAAATTGGTCGCAAGGATATTGGCGATGCAACATGTAGGCTTTTTTAATTGTTTCATCACTTATATAATTTGCTTAGCTAGCAGTTGATTGGCATACGAACGGGCAACGAATTAACACCACCCAATGTCATAAGATAAACAAGAATGTTTAGTTATGACTATTGTTTTACATCAGTTGTGCCAACAACAGAATACTTAATGTTCAAGGTAAAAACTGGCTTATAGATTATACACTGAGCCGTTTCTGGAGACATAAGTGACATTGTGACAATCATGCTTCCCAAACAAGAGGATATTGTTACTCTGTTGTGTAAAAGAATGTGCCTTCTTTATTAGCATTTGACTTCAGGTGCCGTGAACATGACCGCAGGATTGGAGAAGGCATGTCACCGCTGCCTGTGTCAAATAGCCAACAATGGCAAGTAACTTCACCCACAGCTTCGAGCCACCCAGATTACAAGTTCTGTTTTAGCTGATTTTAATTTGTGTTACATTGCTTGACATTCCAGCTTACGTTGCGGTGGGACTCCTGGCTTTCCTGGCATTGCCTCTCACTATGGCACTTGTGGGTGAGAAATCATGCAGCAGCAATTTAGCTTACATTTTTGTCATGAAACATTGTAAATGTACCATAATAATTTTAAGTTATACTAAATCCTAAAATGCATCCCTTTATAGGAGCAAAGAACATTGATAACTGCCCAGCTCAGCCAATGATCCCTCTCTACTTGCTGGTGGGGGGAGTGGTTGGTAGCATGAAGGTATGTTGTTTCTGTTAGTCTTCGGTCCTGTAACATTGAGCAATGAGAGCCTCTGAAAGGTGTCTCATAACTGAAAGATAAACACATTTTTAGTTGTTAGTTTTTTTCTCAGTCTCAGACAGTCTGTAGTGTAGTGTAGTGTAGTTTACTTTGATGAAGTGAACGTTTTGAAAAGTGTGACACAGACAGACAGACACACACACACACACACACACACACACACAAACACACACACACACACACACACACACACACACACACACACACACACACACACACACACACACACACACACACACACACAGACACACACACACACACACACACACACACACACACACACACACACACACTCCTCTTTCTCTAACTGCCTCTCACTCTCTCACAGGTCTCCTTCCTTCTGTATGACATCATGCACATGCGCTCCCTGATCTCCAAATCCGTTGTCATCGGCGACGATGATGCCGACGAGTATCCGTGGCGACAGAACGCTCACCGCTACTACGTCCACCTGATCCTGAGCAGCTTCCTGTTCGTGTGGTTCCTCTTGGCCAACTACTGGGTGTTCTCGGCCTACACGCCCAACTTCATAGCGCCCTTCCACCGGCCACAGGAGTACTGCAGGAAGTCCCTGTACATGTTTGCAGTGTTCGTCCTGGCCCTCAGTCACACGGTGCTCGTGCTCCTGCTCTGCTGTGGGGTGTGCCTGCGTGTGTGCTCCAGAACCAGCACTCGCAGCGACTACGGTGAAGACGATGATAATGACTGAGGAGGGCATCAGCTAGGAGAGAGTATCGGCCTCCAGATAACCATCACGGTGGAAGTCCGCAGAGGATGCCCTCACAGTTAAAGTTGCTGGGAACTGGAGATGTTTGTTGTGTTATTTGTGGGTACTGTATAGTGCATGATGCCATGTGACACAATCAATACTTGTTAGAAAGAAAAGGAGGGTTGAGATGAAATGCCTTGTGATTGTGAGAGTTCTACAAAGTTGTTTCTCTTAGTGGTGTACAGTGCAAAGCTCCGTAGTCCTCTTCAAGTGTTTATATGTTTATCTGTCCCAGATAGTGACTGTATGTACAGTCATATAGCCTCTTTAAATAGCCGATGGTCCCAGGAGGGTACAGCTTTTGTTTCTTCACCACATGCCATTCGACCCTTGACCTTTATTTGGGACCTCTTTAATAATGATACACACTGTCATTTTGGTTCATATGTACAAAGAACAGTAATAGCTTGTTTTTGGGCAAAATATGTCCAATTCTTTTGTATATATTTCAGAGCTGTACAGTCATAGATGTAGAATAGCAGTATAAAAGCAGTGTGTGAAATGTTCAAATTTACATCCTTTCTTTGGACCTTATGATGAAAAAAAGCCTATTAAATATCTTGTTGGAACCACGTAGGGGTACTGAAACACTCTTTTTTTGGTTTATATTCAACTGACCTGCATCAGAACTGTCCATCATCGCATTTCAGAGTTTGCCAAATACAGGGAAATTAGTGTAGCTATGGCGCCATCATGTGGTAGAAAGAGATTCAACCAATTTAACACTCCCGGAAGTGACGATTCACGTATCTACGCGCACATGTTGCAGCAGGAAGAAGTGTGGCAGGATACAAACATTTGAAGTTCAGTGGAGATAGACACGTTGTTACATTATTCTTTAGTTCAGCAGTTATATCAAATTATACAGAACTTACGTATACGTTATGACAAATCCAGGGAACTATCCGCCCCCCGTCTTTAACTGTCCGCCGGCGGCACCGGTGTTAAAGCCCTCTGCACTTCAGTGGGATTCTTCAGAGCCTAGTACATTTCAGGCAACGCGTGATTGGAACTGGTTCGGTCCACAGCCTACCTTCCCTCAGCCACCACCACCGGGGCCTTGGAACACCTACACGCACGGCAATTGGCATGATGGTCCGTGGCAACAGAACTTTGGAGCGAACCGCAGTCGAGGTGAGTGAGTGGGGCCCAACTGTTAGGATCGTTTTTCTAGTCAACGTTTATCCTTTACTTTGAGTGTGTCTCATTTGTGAAGTTTATCCTTTACTTTGAGTGTGTCTCATTTGTGACGTTCATGTCTGGGTGGTTTTACCCGCTTAGGGTCACATCATAAGACAGGAGGCCAGCAGTATGGGCGCCAGGACTTTGGTGGGAGAAAGGTATGCAGGCCTAACACAACACACCTCTGCCCTTTAGTTAGTAACCCTTGCCGTGTTTACCAAGCCTGTCTGTGACTAAGGTATCTTCATATTATAGAATAAAGCTCGGAAACTTTGATTTGGGAAGCTAATGTTGCATGTATAGTATTCATCTGTATGCTCTCTCTCTCTCTCTCTCTCTCTCTCTCTCTCTCTCTCCATTGTCCACAGAAAAACAAGAAGGAGCCAGAGTTCAGTTTTTTCTGTGACCCATGTGACCGAGGCTTCAAACATCAGGAGAAATATGATGAGCATCTTTCACAGCATGTGAAGGTAATGAGCCCAGCACTCCCCCTTGAGTGCAGTTCATAGCCATGTGAGAAGAGCAAGGCTAGATTTAAAGCTGCCAGAACTAGAGGCACACATACTGATGAAGTGTACATTCATTTCTACCTATAGCCTACTCTTAAGTTGCTTTGAGAAAGTGTCTAATGAATAAATAGATGGAAATGGTATACGTTTATTAGGCCATTGGCTAGCTAGGTAGATGGCAGATATCCTGGTTTTACAGAGTTTTTACTGCCAGTCTTAAATAAAGCCAGCCCAGCATTAACTTAAAATAGTTTTAATAGTCTGATTGTTTTCAGATCAACCAAACAATTCCCAGATGTTGACTTGTTATTTAATAAATTGCAGATATTGTCTCTGCTGGTTTAGTTTAATTGTAAAAAGTTAAATTGGGCTTTGATCAGTTGGCTTTTCATCAGAGTCCGGCTCACGGTCAATTCCCAATCCCACTCCCAATCTCTTTCCCACTCATTGCCTGCCTATCTTCACTATAGTGACTGATAAAAAGCACAAAGCCCTTTAAATAAATAATAAAAAAAGAGGGTATGCAGCATTTTTTTTTTATAGGCGACTAGTATTGGTATCATCTTCAAATTAATTTTCATGGTCTATACCAGGGGCGTAACTATAGGGGGTGCAGCAGGTGGGGCCCAAATATGTATGTGCGTCGCCCGACGGGCCCCCTCTTTGCAAGTACAGCGACGGACCCCCCTTTGTTCTCAGATCAGCGTCAAATATTCTCGGATATGCTTATATTTATTTATGAACTGTTATTCAATGTAGGGCAGTGCCAAGTGCTATATATACGCTTGAAAAGGCAAACTTATCTCAGTCATGGTTTTAATATGTTTTGGGGAAAAGTAGCAATTTATTTAAAAAATCATATGCTTATCCTACATACACTGCTATTGAAACTATCAAAAAACTATTCAATAAAATGAACAAGTTCTTATTTTCTTTGGTATTTTTGTGATTAGCAATGATGATTGGTGGGTAGTATGTATGTTTGTCCAATGTCAAGTCTCTATTTGATCATGTGACAATACAATACGCTATAGTTAAACCAATCTGAAGGTCTGGTACAGGTCTGTAAGGTCTTGAGCACAGCACAACTTGACTCGTAACAATGCCTTTTAAGCACAAGAGTGGATGTAGAAAAGGGCAAGAGAAAAAAGAACAGGAGGAGAAGGCGTCAAAGCTGCCTAAATTAGATTATTAGGGGTTTTTAACTAGCCCGTCAACTAGTCAGCAGTGCAGCAGTTCAATTAGATTATTAGGGGTTTTTAACTAGCCCGTCAACTAGTCAGCAGTGCAGCAGTTCAATTAGATTATTAGGGGTTTTTAACTAGCCCGTCAACTAGTCTCCAGCCCACAGAGTCAGCACTGTAGCAGTTCAATTGGGATTAGCATCGCTGCTTCTGCCCTCAGTGGTTGCCATCAACCATGCAACAGGTTACCCTGATAGATATACATTTCAAGACAAGTTATAGCCTACATACATTATGGTAGGGCAGGATTACTAGACTACAAGTTGGGTAACACTATTTATATCGATAACAAACACCTTTGATTAGCGGGGTTTTTTTTTAGACGTGGTTGCGTATGGAACCCTAAGATTTAAAAAAAAATGTAGCGTCCACTAGGGGGGGCCGTCATAATATCTTGCACCTGGGCCCGTCGTTACTACGTTACGCCACTGGTCAAGCCATGCATTATGCAGTTCTGTGGTTGGAGTTGGACGACCTGGTGAAAATGTAAAAATATATTTCACAGCATGACATTGCAACTATATCACCATAGGACATGAGTAAGCATGCTAGAGTAGCAAGCCTTTCATCAGTGCCAACTGGGCTGCTGTTGGAGTTTTGATTTTGCATGGGGACAGTCTGCCCCATAGTCTTATCTGAATAAGATTTAAAGTTATTGTCTCCAAATACTGCAATATCTTTTTCTCTCACACGTTGACTTATGTGAACCTGACTTCCACAGTGCTCAGTAGCAGACTGCAGTTTCACAGCGCATGAGAAACTGGTGAAGATTCACTGGAGGAATGTAAGTTGGCTATTCTTCTTCCTCTTCCTCCTCTTCTTATTCTTGTGTGATTGCACACGTAATCACATATTGTTCTTTTTAAGTTTTATTATTATTATTACTTTGTTCATTTGTGGTGCTTCTTTTGAATGAATGGGGGATGTTATGTGTCTGTAGGGAGGGTAGTAGCATAGTTTAGCTACATGTCACACCAGTAAGTTAAACCCAAGCCTGAGTCAACAGTTTGATTTCCCTCTAAACTTGTTTACACTCCAGCTAGCAAGATAGCAAGCTGCAGGTTAGTTAAGTTAGCCGATCACCAAGGCACCAACGTAAGTTCATGTATAGATGAATATCTGCTCATATTTAGCTTTTAGGACACTACAGTACACTTCAGTAATATCACTACATTTATAACTTACAAACATTTGTCACTGTCATTTTGGTTTGTAATAAGCAAATGAGCCATTCAAGTAACTGGATGATCTTAGCTAATCTTTTCCAAACCAAGACATCAACAAAATAGTGATTTATGAGAACTTATATCTCCTATTGACTCTGTAACTTTGGTCACTTTATAGTTAGCTATGATATTGGACTCTTGCAATCAGGGGGATTTGCGATTTTCCTGAATTGCATAAAACAACCGCAGTAGGTCAGGTGGTAACGTCAAACCAACTAATGTGGCCCCAGAATACCCTTTTTCTTTGTATGTCTTGACATGTGGCCCCAGAATACCCTTTTTCTTTGTATGTCTTGACATGTGAAGTAGTTGACAATAAAGCTACTTTGACTTTGACTTTGACTAGGACACATTAGTTTGTGTCAGAACATACACTAACATTCAAAGGTTTGGGTCATTTAGAATCATAAAGAACATACATGAAATAAGATCTCTCCTTTTGAACGTTCTAAACGACTAAATGTAAATATGAATAGGAGATATAGTCATTGACCAGGTTAGAAATAAGGAATTTTAATTGAAATAAGAATTGCTTCCTTCAATTGTTTCCTTTCTTTTGTCAGAGAATCCTGTTTTTGTTTCATGGAGGTGACCTCAAACTTTTGAAACCATTTAGTATACGTTATCACTGAATTGTAACTTTTGAATGAAATATTTTCATCTCTTAAAAATAGAACCATGCACCTGGAGCTAAAAGGATCAAACTGGACACCCAAGAAGAGATTAAAAAATGGAGAGAGGAGAGACGGAGGTGGGCAGCCAATTGTGTTTTGGTTTGGATTGCTTTGGGTCTACTGTGCTATTCACAAGCTTAACAGTAACTCAAGGGTAAATGGTCTACTGTTCTATGCAGTAACAGTAACTCAAGGGTAAATGGTCTACTGTGCTATGCAGTAACAGTAACTCAATGGGTAAATGATCTACTGTGCTATGCAGTAACAGTAACTCAATGGGTAAATGGTCTACTGTGCTATGCAGTAACAGAAACTCAATGGGTAAATGGTCTACTGTGCTATGCAGTAACAGTAACTCAATGGGTAAATGGTCTACTGTGCTATGCAGTAACAGTAACTCAATGCAACATGCTGACCAGCAACATATAGAGAGAGACCTTCTATATTTCTTTAACAAGTTCAATTTTAAATTACAGATTTATAGGGTATGCGTTCATGTTGTGGTTAACTTTTAGCACTTAAATCACTTCATCCTGACACCTATACAATATCCTATTATAGATGTTATGGTATTGAGTAACCACTAGGTGGCACTATACAATATCCTATTATAGATGTTATGGTATTGAGTAACCACTAGGTGCCACTATACAATATCCTATTATAGATGTTATGGCATTGAGTAACCACTAGGTGCCACTATACAATATCCTATTATAGATGTTATGGTATTGAGTAACCACTAGGTGGCACTATACAATATCCTATTATAGATGTTATGGTATTGAGTAACCACTAGGTGGCACTGTTTGTAAACAGTACTTCTGTACTACTGCATGTCTGTGTCTATAGGAACTTCCCAACTCTGGCCAATGTGGAGAAGAAAATGAAGTCGATGGAGGCAAAGGAGGAAAGAGGAGAAGTTTTACAAACAGCCGAATTTGGGTGAGTGAGCAGGTATCTCTGTTCTAAGGTTTCACCTGTAATAATCTTTAATTTGGGTGAGTGAGCAGGTGTTTCTGTTCTAAGGTTTCACCTGTAATAATCTTTAATTTGGGTGAGTGAGCAGGTGTTTCTGTTCTAAGGTTTCACCTGTAATAATCTTTAATTTGGGTGAGTGAGCAGGTGTTTCTGTTCTAAGGTTTCACCTGTAATAATCTTTAATATTGACTGGGTGTGATTAACATTTTCTCTTTGGTTCTGAGGAACGTTTTGGTTGGTTTACAATACATGTATGTGATCATGTTTAAAGTCTGAGTGAATATGCTCTTATTTATCCTGTTGTTGTTGTTGTTGTGCTTCCCCCCACCCAGCCGGATGAGAGGCCGAGGCAGAGGCAGAGGCCGCGGGGGGAATAGGAGGGGTGGTTTCCGTGGACGGGGGCGGGGATGGGGTAGGGATGGCGACTCTCACTCCAATTACAGAGGGGGTGCCGAGGAGAAGCAGCAGCAGCAGCAACAACCTGTCTCACAGCCGCCCAAAGAAGTAGATCCACTGGGAACGTTAGCCAACAGTGATCCAGGTCAGTGGCATAATAACTGCATGAACAAGACGGACCAGACATGTTTAAGACCCACTGACTATTAAGAACAGTGTCGATATGGGGTTTAAACCTTTTCATCTGATTTGGTCAGATTCTATACAGACAGAAAAACACTTCTTTTGAAATAACTTTTTAAAAAGTGCTATATAAATAAAATTGACTTAACTCTCTTCCTTGCTCTTTGTAGACTCTGAGAAAGAGGATGTGGTCAGTGGTGAAACCGTTGCCCCTAAGAACATGTCCGCCGGCCTGGCGTCTCTGGTGGCCAGTTATGGTTCCATGAGTGAGAGTGACCAGGAACCTGACGGTGAGGCCAAAGTGAACCGCATCATTGTTTTTTACATCATGCAACTGGTTTGATGCCATGCCCACTCCATTGATGAACACAACAGAAAAACACACAGTTTGTGTGACCACTCGTACTCAAGTTTAAGTTTGCTCCCAGTTTGACTCTGACCGTTCCAGGTCTGATGATGTAGAGCATTAAATGTATAAATGAATTGTGGTTTAAGCAGTTCTGTTCTGTTGAGCTGTGCGGTCACCACACAAGGTCAACAGCCTGGTTCAGGTTCACTGCTAGTGGCGGTGTTTATCCCCTAGTGCAGTCCTGGGTGGGTAGGGGCTGCCACAAACGTCATATGTCTGTTTGCAAAATAGGTAGGCTTGTTGCTGGTTGTTGCGGGAGGGGTAACGTCATAGCCTTCTCACAAGTTCACAGTGCAATGATGAATGGAATTTTTCCTGTACGGGAAAATGCAGGACTCCATGGCAAGCCAGATGAAAAAGCAAGATAAAATAACACAACAAAGCATGAGAATAAAGAATTTGGTTTTAGACATCCGCTCTTATACAGTTCCATTCCAAAAAGGTAAAGGTAGAGGAACAGTCCTCGAATGTAATTATTTCTGTTGAATTCTCCTCCTATTCATCTCACTGTCCATCCAGTAAATTCACTTAAAGAAAGCTAGTGTTCTGCCCAGCCCAGACTCTGTAAATGGGAAACAAAGGTCCTGTTCACTCCTGGCATCAACATGCGTCTGTGATGATCCTATCACAAGTGGACAGACAGCCCTTAATACAGGTGTGAATACCCAAGACGTATTGAGGACGCGTTGTGATACGGTTGCTCAGACGACAGTCTTTTAGTACTGTGGTGGATGTTAGGTGGATGTCCTGGCCACATTGAAGGACCGCTTACTTAACTAACGTAGGCCTTATATAGAAACCTGGCCTTGTTTGTGATGTCTTCAAAGTTAAAAAAGCCAATTGAGATATATTGCGAGTTTGTCAAACATCCCAGTTAAAAGATCAGAGTTGTTTTCAGTAACCAATAATGCATCAAATAGGCTTAATGTCTTACAACTGAACTTGACTGGCCCCCGTCCCTTCCCTTTAGCCAGCTGGTTTTACTTCTGGCAAACATCAAGATTTTGTAGAGCCCTAAGTTGCAAATAATGAGTATCTCCTCAAACAATATTCAGTTGATGAAGCCTGTTTACTCCATTCAAAAGCATTTTAATATTAACGCTATAACAAGACGGCAGAGCTTGAAGATCAGAGAATAACTTGTTGGTTTCATGTCGTCTTGTTTTCGTTAGCAGCTCCCATTCCGAAGACCAGCAAAGTATTAGAGGAGAATAAAGCCATGCTGAAGAACCTCCCTGCTCCGAGCCAGCGTTTCCAGGAGAGCAGTGTTCCCATGGAGAGGGGTCTCCCTGGTAACCACCCCAGGGGGAGAGGCAGGAGACGGGGCCGAGGAGGGCGCCACGGCAACGATACCCCCCAACAGCGCAGGCACACCCTGCTGGAGATGGTGAGTTCCTCAACCATTCGTAGGGATAGGCGCGCTCTACTTCAAAACAAATATATAAATGCGTTTTCGGGTGCGAGTAAAAGAATGTAAACTATTGGTAGAATGAAAACCGCACTCTCAGGCTCTTCTCTTTTAACAATAAGACCAGTTTATTTTAGTACAGACGCGTTTCGGCCTTAAACACACTGACGATGGCGTAAGGCCGAAACGCGTCTGTACTAAAATAAACTGGTCTTATTGTTAAAAGAGAGTTCCTCAACCAGCCTGATCAAACAAGGTGCAGTGTTATGTTGTGTAATGTAATAGAAGAGTGTCTTCACATGGGGTCTTGTGTGCTCTGCGAATGTTATATTAGTGGGTGGTGCACTGTAACATTTTGAGGGTGTAACTGACCCCTGAAAGGTTGATTGTAGTTTGCTCTAAAGTTTAAAGTCTACACAGTGGACTGTGATGTAAATGGTTAGCTGCTCTGGTAGCCTTGTGAAGAATCAGTGTATTCTGTTGTAGTGGTGATATTCATGACCATTAGTAGAATAAAAACCGCAACTCTCAGGCTTTTCTCTTTAACAATAAGACCAGTTTATTTTAGTACAGACGCGTTTCGGCCTTACGCCATCGTCAGTGTGTGTGATATTCATGACCATAAAGCTCTCAACTGACCGCCATGTTTTTCTCTCCTCTCCTGCAGTTGTTGGCTCCTGACATTCGGCACGAGAGAAACGTGATCCTGCAGTGTGTGCGCTTCGTGGTGCGGAACGGTTTCTTTGGCTTGGAGCGCCAAGGTGACGATCCCACGGTGACGCACAGAGAGCACGGCACAACGTCAGGTGCTGAGCGCATGTCACAGTCGGAGAATGTCATCAGTGGAAATATGCAGGCATCGCAGGCAATAACATCCCAGTCACCTCTGAAAGATCTACCTCAAACCAAGAATCCCATTCTGGAACATCAGCCTAGTCTGAGCTCCACGAGCGACCCTGGGCTGTTCCCCACAGGAAATGGTCATGGGACTGAAGGAAGCATGACCGCTGGAGAGGACCTCCGTGTGTCCGAACAGTTCAGAAATGGAGCGTCACAGTCTACAGCTAATACACACCATACCCCGTCAATTTATGAGGATGATGTATGGGAGATGCATGACGTCAGCACCACAGATGGAGATGTACCCCTCTCAGAGGCATGTGATCCTGGATTGCAGGAGAGTAGAGGTACTGCCGAGGGACCGAGCGAGGAGGCAGTGCAGTAGGAGGAGGCATCAGAGGTATCTATAGGGGGCGCTATGCGCAGTCAGGCGCTTGGGTGGGTAGGTAAGAAGCCCTTACCCTATGAGCATTTAGTGCTTGGGTGGGTTTTGGAGAAGCACAGCATACCTTTGCCAAAGTTAGCAGTCAAAGGACACTGCATCAACACAGGACGCTGCAGTTGGCCGGGAGCCAGAAGACATGGAGAAAAACCTGAAAATGGACTTGCAATATGCTGGCTCAGATTAAGCTGATGACATATGGGAAAAGCCTTCAATTAAAACAGATGACATGTACAAATGCCTATGTTCTCTCTCTCTCTCTCTTTTTCTTTTCACAAACAGCCTTGTCAGTCCTGAAGGCATTCTCAAAGTATGCAGCATTTGCTGCTCCTGCGGATCAGTGTGCACCGTTTGTCATTCCATGCCAAGTTTGTGTGAAATAAATGTTTATCTTGTGTGTGTGTGTGTGTGGGTGTGTGTGTGTGTGTGTGTGTGTGTGTGTGTGGACTGAACATTTCCTGGAGATTATGCAAATGATGTCTATTAAATGAAGTGTTGAGGACTAAGTGTGTCACTTTACAGTGTGATCTAACAGGATATGACTGGATGATTTGGAATTAGTTAATGATAACTGACTTATGACTCAATAAAGAGACAACAGTCAACATTACAGACAGCTTAATACTGAAAAATGAATTGCTCATTCATGGCCACTGGGTTGGCTTGTCATCTGGGATTAGAAAGCATTCAATCAGAGACCCCTCCTTGAGTCATTACAGGTGTGCCTGCAGGTTTATCGGAACCTTTCTAAACACTACACTACCTTCATGCAACCTGTCATTCTGGAATGTTGTTTACGCCATCCTTTTATCAACGGCTCTAGGCACTACAGTTGGAGCTTGGAGGCCTCGGGTGATGTTGTGGAACGTTTTCTGACAAGCATGCTTTTGTTGCTCCTTTTTCCTCTTCTATAAATTCAAACCACCCACTACCCTATGCACTTGAAGATCTGTTTACTTAACTGCTGGGTTAGTCTTTCCACTCTTCACCCCTGTCAGGGCCTCCCTGTGTTTGGGAACAGAGAGTGCTGCTTGTCAGTACCTGAGAGATGGGAGGTAGCAGGATCAGCATACACTAAAGTCCTCTCATAGGGAGACAGGTCTTTCATTTCTGAGTCCTGAAATGTCACATAGCTGTTCTATTTCACTGACCTAATCCATTCTCTGTGGTCAGATCTATGCAATTGCTACCGAATCCTCAAGTGCCCACTTGAGCACCTTTGGTGTCTGGGCCACATTTCTTTCTATGATGTTTACTTCCTACTTGTATGAATGTGTCATTTCATTGTTACTTTCCACAACAACTTAGGTGATGAATTGCAGTAGATTACTTTGTTTGGGCCTTGTTTGGTTTCATTTTATAATAGTTCCTCCACTTGCAACACAATAGTTCTCCTTCTTAAACTTCAAAGAAAGTAACTTAAGCAGAAGCAGAGTACTCAATTAATATAGGTTCAATTTTTTTTCTCGAAGCCACTGTGAACTACCTCAGCTTCATGTTATCCTTCATCTGTCAATGTACAATCTGTTTTTTTCCCCCCTTGGCAAACCGCATGCGCGGTTGCCATCTCCCAAGGTTCTCCTCCCCCTTCTGACGTCACCAAGAGAGAACCAGCTAGCTAGGTGGATAGCAAGCAAAGCTAACTGATTCGAGTATGGCTGGGGTTGAGATCATAGGAGAAAGGATGATACAGCAAATGTTGATTATACATGAATAACGGAATGGATCTACGTGATTGACAACTGTTGGAGAGGAAAATAACACTCGAAGAGGATCTTGATACCGATGTTGGATTTTTTATTTCGATAGTAACAGGAGATTAGTCTTTCAAATATGCGGCTGTAACGTCTGGCAGTGATGGAAGTGATGTCGTATGACTCCAATGTTTATGTTGAATTTATTGCCGGTCTACCGTTAGTAACGACTAAGATTTCTTCTTTAAGTATATGTTCTTATGATTATATCTTTAGCAAATATGATGCCTATAGAGACATTCAATAGTGTTTGACGTACATACGCAGATTCTGCGTTTATTACTCAGCTATTTAGCCAGCTAGTTTGCTAGCCCGGCTAGACTCATAGCTGGACCGCTAGCTCGGCAACGTTAGCATTTGGCATTGAGATTTTTTGAGGTCTTTTTCGGCTTGTATTGCATGGAACTGCCCTGGTAATCTTCAGATAGAAAAAGTTGGCCAGCGGCAGGGCAACCTGGCGTGTATGTGTATGCCGGTGTAGCTAGCTTGCCACTGAAGTTGTTTCTAGCTAACAACTAGTTCTCAGCTAGATAGCTATCAACGTTGACAAGACACACTTTCGAATGTCACGTTTTAGTTAGATCTACGAGCTAACTTGTATCAGTATCGCCAGAAGTAATACTTTTGTTTTACAGTCAGTCACACTAAGTCGTTCTCGTAAACTTT
>NC_137922.1:380000-420000 GCF_963457725.1 Sprattus sprattus | reverse complement strand
GGTATTCCAACAGCATGTAAGCTGCAGGCAAAAAAATAAGACAGAAATGTACTGTTGAGGGATGTCTCATATCCCTCCAGTTCTGTTGTTAGATGAGTTTGTTGTACGTAGCCTAATCGCATGTTTCACAAGCTTGTTAGTCACCCCTGGTAAATATGGTGGCATGACTCAGTCATATATTTATACAGCTGAGGGTATATGGGCGCTGTAGTGTACGTGGTGAGGGTGTGCCGTGGAGGTTAAACACTGAGCACGGGGCGGGCGTGTCTTTGCTCGTGCAGTGTGCTCTGCTATGCAGTTTTCCTCTTCGTTGCTTCTGAAGTGATGATGACTGCGATAGCCTCTTGTCCTGAGATGGCCTCCATCGATTCTGAAGTGATGATGACTGCAATAGCCTCTTGTCCTGAGATGGCCTCCATCGATGTTCTGGTTTCGGAGGAGAGCGAGCGGTGAAGTGCGTGTGTGTGTGTGCGCGTCCGTCCTCCAGCTGAAGCCAGGAAGAGCTCCATCACCGCCAGCCTCCCCCTCCGCACTGCTCAGCAGCCGGCCTCCTCAGGTTGCCGTAGAAACACAGACATCACATAACACAAAAACAGTGCGCCCCCACTCACACACACACACACACACACACACACACACACACACACACACACACACACACACACACACACACACAGCAACACTGGAGGATGAGCCAGACCCCTTATATAACCCCTCATCACATGCTCGTGCTATGTGAAGGCATAATCTCATGGCTTTTATCAATGAAGACGGCTCCGCATGGTTTTGCTTAGCAGGCTGGCTTTTTGAATCTTAAATATTCCCTGATGACATTCAGTTTACGTCAGTGTTATGTTACCATAGCTTTGTGATTCTGTTCTGACTATGAATATTGCCTTAAGAAGCTCGACAGAAACCAACATGAACTCCCCTGTAATCAAAGACCAACATTGTATAGCTCTAGTAACAGTGAACATCATTTCATAGCAGTATACAATGTCCACACCCCATGAATCAAAGATCAACACCCCAACATCAAACCCTTCCCCTTCAGCTGAGACCCCATGCCCTAGGGCCTTTCACCCTCTCTCAGAAAGGTCACTGACTTCGGCCGAATCTCGATTCTTCTCCTTGCCCCTTTTGCTTAGTCTTGTCTTAGTCTTAACCCTAGCACTTGCAAGTGTAAGGGCCAAGGGCTGAGATCTTTCCCCTATGAAATGAGACGCCACTCGGTTTCGGGTACGTCATGCGTGACTGTATGAGCTATGAAACTAGCGATTTAAAAAAAGTCTAATGAAGAACATGGTTGCAAATATATATGTATACAACTGTGTAGAGCACGAAACAAGACTCGTCATTTTTAAATTAATTATAAGCCAAAAATACTTACATGTAGTGTATGTAGCATGATAGCTGGTAAGCTACCATATAAGCCAATGGAGTGGTGGTATACGCGCTAATTGTATCCTAAAACTACCGTTTGAAAGCTTCAGTTAAGACCTACAATACTATGCATCGTTCGAGTAGCACATTTCAGATCAAACCGAGTCATTATAAACATATAAAAAGTTGTGTAGATAGCTTTATTCATGTAAAATATTCCTCGCTTCAAGCAGCCATGTTTTTTTGAAAATTCCCGAGCTGGTTTCGCGAGGGTTTTCAGACATGCTGGCAGGACAGTCTGTCTTCAGGAGCAGCTGTGCTGTCCCTTCTGTCTGCCTGTCTGTCTGTCTGCCTGCCTGTCTGTCTGTCTGTCTGTCTGTCTGTCTGTCTGTCTGCCTGTCTGTCTCTTCTGTCTGCCTGTGTGTCTGTCTGTCTGTCTGTCTGTCTGTCTGTCTGTCTGTCTGTCTGCCTGTCTGTCTCTTCTGTCTGCCTGTCTGCCTGTCTGCCTGTCTGCCTGTCTGTCTGTGTGTCTGTCTGTGTGTCTGCCTGCCTGCCTGCCTGCCTGCCTGTCTGTCTGTCTGTCTGTCTGCCTGCCTGCCTGTCTGTCTGTCTGTCTGTCTGTCTGTCTGTCTGTCTGTCTGTGTGTCTGCCTGCCTGCCTGCCTGCCTGCCTGTCTGTCTGTCTGTCTGTCTGTCTGTCTGCCTGCCTGTCTGTCTGTCTGTCTGTCTGTGAAGATGGGACATTGAAAGGAGTGTCTGACCCCAGTCCACCCAGCCAGTTAGCTGACAGCCACTGCACTTTCCAAGCTGTTCCTGTATATGAGGTTATTTTTTAACTGTCTGTTCAGCTATGACGGTTGCATCGGAGTTGTTGTGAGTGCATGGAAGAAGGGTGGATTGAAGTTGAAAAGCCGGGAAGGTTTTGATATTCCTATCTAAGGTAACATAATGTATTCATACTGTGTGAGTGTGACCTACCTGTGACTATGTTATAGGTCCGTATAGGTTCTAGGTTGTTATATGTTATGTGTACAGTATCACTAGGGCTATGTATTGGCAATAATCTTATATAATGATATGATGGTATCATAATACAGGGGTTGTCTTTCAATATATCTGGACATATTGCGATACTGTAAGCAAGGCAATATATTGCTAATTGTTTTTTGTATCTAATCTTTTGAACACAAAAAATCTGAGCTTTAAAAAAGATTGTATTTGTTTTGATCTCAGTCCCTGTAACACCCAATATCATAGCATTACTTTCTGTGCAGTCAGAGGGAATTAATACTCGCCTATATCAGTAAAAAAAAAACCTGATCGTGTTTTCGAGAATCAGTATATTGATCACAAAACATAATATTGCAATACTCAAGTGTATTGATATTTTCTTACACCTCTAGTTGTTTCAGTGGGTTCTGAGATCTTTTAAATTCTGTTTCAAGGAAAATTGGAGTGTGAATCCCTAACTGTTCCTTTGATTTCAACGAATATTGATGTCACAGTAGTACCCAGTTCAAGATCTGTCTGAGGTCTGCATCGTGGTCTCATGGGGTGGTGGTGTGTCCCCCAACAGCTGACTCACACACACAGCAACAGTGGGATGACTGTTGTCTCTTTGGCGGTGATGGAGTCTGTGTGTCTGTATGAAGTGGTGGTGTAACAGGTTGCAGACAGTCATGGCAGCTCTAGGGTAACTCAGTATCTCTCAACAGTCAGAGATTGATGTCTTTGATGGGGTTTGTGGGTGAGTGTGTACGTGCGCATATGCAGCATGTGTATCTGATGTGTATCTGATGTGTATGTGTGCCGTGTCACGTAAGCAAAGATGTGGTTTTGTCAGTTAGCAGCTACAGCAGAACACAGGCGGTACCTAGCGTCTCAGTAGCTGTGATCAATGCCTTTGATTTGACCATTTAGCCGGGTTTAGGTCTGTCTGGGTCAGCGCTGCTGGACCGGCGCCAGCTGAGGCTTCACTTGGAGCGGCCATTGATCCGTCTGAGTAGGATTTCCTGTGCACGGCCCGCTCTGTTCCACGCGGTTCAGCTCAGTCCATTAGCCATTCCCTGGGCCAGGGTGGGTTTGATGAAGGGGGGTTTTTGTAGTGGTGGTGGATGGAGTCTTAAGGGAGTGGTGGTGGTGGTGGTGGTGGAGGTGTTGTTAAAGATGGCGGTGTTGTTGGAGAAGTGGAGGTGTTGTTGGAGAAGTGGAGGTGTTGTTGGAGAAGTGGAGGTGTTGTTGGAGAAGTGGAGGTGTTGTTAAAGATGGCGGTGTTGTTGGAGAAGTGGAGGTGTTGTTGGAGAAGTGGAGGTGTTGTTGGAGAAGTGGAGGTGTTGTTGGAGAAGTGGAGGTGTTGTTGGAGAAGTGGAGGTGTTGTTGGAGAAGTGGAGGTGTTGTTGGAGAAGTGGAGGTGTTGATGTTAAAGATGGCGGTGTTGTTGGAGAAGTGGAGGTGTTGTTGGAGAAGTGGAGGTGTTGTTGGAGAAGTGGAGGTGTTGATGTTAAAGATGGCGGTGTTGTTGGAGAAGTGGAGGTGTTGTTGGAGAAGTGGAGGTGTTGTTGGAGAAGTGGAGGTGTTGTTGGAGAAGTGGAGGTGTTGTTAAAGATGGCGGTGTTGTTGGAGAAGTGGAGGTGTTGTTGGAGAAGTGGAGGTGTTGTTGGAGAAGTGGAGGTGTTGTTGGAGAAGTGGAGGTGTTGTTAAAGATGGCCTCCTTTTCTGCTGAGCACAGAGGGGAAAAGTACAGCTGTGTTGCTGTAATGAGCCCGGGTGATTTGGAGGGCAAGTATGTGTACATTTCTCTCTCTCTCTCTGTCTCTCTCTCTGTTCTCTCTCTCTCTCTCTCTCTCTCTCTCTGTCTCTCTCTCTTTTCTCTCTCTCTTCTCTCTTCTCTCACACATGTATACACAACCACACAGAAATACAGACAGGCACACAAACACACTTTCTGTCCCTGGCATTCCCAGGTCAGCGCTGGTAGCCATGTTTGGCTGTGTTTGCTGGCGGAGAGCGAAGTGGAAAAACCCCAGCCTGGTCACGTGACACTGGATAGTGTGTGTGTGTGTGTGTGTGTGTGTGTGTGTGTGTGTGTGTGTGTGTGTGTGTGTGAGCTCAGCGATGCTGATACTGTTCTCACTATAAGAAACCCACAAGAGGCTCAGCCTGTCTGGTCTCTCTCTCTCTCTCTCTCTCTCTCTCTCTCTTTTTCCCCTCTCCCTCTCTTTCCTTCTCTTCTGTTGACCTCTCTTCTTTTCCCTCTTCTGCTATCATTTGTCATCGGTCCTCTCCCCCTCCAGCAACGGAACGCTTACCCCTAAAACTCCTGATTGCAATCGCTCGCCCTTCCCTTCTTGGTATTTTTCCAGAGCAAAGTGTTTGGTCCTCTCTGAATCCTCCTCTCTCAATGTCAGCATCTCTCGGCTCTCGCTGATAATTATAGTGGAAAGCAGTGAGGTGATTTGTTATTTTTAATGACCGGCTCTTAAACGCGTGGACAGTTGGCAGTTATTGTGCATCGTTGCGTATAATCCACAGCAGTGTCTCTGCTGGCTGGCTGGGCCGCCTCTCTCTCTCCGCAGGTTATCTGTCGTAGCAGGAATGCTTCCATGTCATGTTTGCCTTGATGGATAACGGTTAATAAAATCATAGCGTGGCCCTCTGGATGTGGCATACCTCCCTGCTGGGAGAGACTTAGCGCTGAAGCGAGCGAGTGAGTTACGCGTGGTCTGATTTATTGCTGTGAGGCGTGCTGTGCTACGTGTCTCGCTGTGGCCTCTATTTCGCTTACGGCCATGGGCCCCCTCTCTGCTAACTGCCAGGCTCCCACCTCATGAACCCAGGAGAGGGGGTGGCGGCTGATTGACTTACTGCTTGGGCGGGGTGGGGGGGGGGGGGGGGGGGGGGGGGGGCACGCCAGAACAAGCAGGCTCTACATAGTCTGGATGTCATCTTGTCGTTCCCTGAAGATTAAGTTCTATCGGCCCGGAGGGGTGACCGCTAGGTTCTAGAGTTGAGATTGTCGCAGGGGGTGAACTAGTTCTAACTGAAGCGCCCACGTGAGCGGAGCAGAGCAAACCAGCTTCAACAGGCCGACGACAACACATGCATCAAAGTTATATAAGTGGGGGCCCTTTCTGGGCTAATGTGTAGGCTATACTGTAGCATACAGTAGACCACCCTGCCCTTTAAAGAAGTTGGCTTATGGCTCTGTGTGAGTGATAAGACCAGGACAGAAGCTGATCTATGGCCAAAGTCCATGTGGTTGACTAACCAGAGTACATAGATCTATGCTGGCTTTGCTGAACACTACCGCTGGTGTACATGCGTGTGTGTGTTCTTGCATGTCGTGTTGCCGTCTTTATCAATGTGTTGTTTTTATTCACCAGGTCAGGTTGTTAGAAATAAGTAATACATTACTTAAGTAACTCTTAATAAGTTATTAATGTAATAATGAACTCAATGCAACATTTAGGATTGAGTGAATCATTGTCATGCAGTTGTGCTCATGGCCAAACAGTGACTTCCCCCCCCCTCACCTGTTATCTTAGGCTGTAACTAGAGACGTAGTTGCTCTTAAGCTGCAACCGTGTGTGTGTGTGTGTGTGTGTGTGTGTGTGTGTGTGTGTGTGTGTGTCTCTCTCTTGTGGCATTGTGGTTGCGGTGTTCGGTGAGGCCCCCTGGGGCTTTTACCTCCTAGTGATGACACAAGTATGATGAGAGAGAAAAAAAGAGAGAAGTTAGAAAAATAGTGAAAACCGTATATATTCACCCTATGTATTCTCCAAAATGTGAACTTTCAGTTTTCACACATTTACGCCAGTATGAAGATCCAGGGCCTGGAGTTAGACAGTTATTTACCAAACTTACCAAACACCCATCTCGTCTCAACAGCCCATATCTTCTTGCCAAGAAACGGCTCGCTACTTTGATTGAGCAAAATATGCTCCAGGCTATTTTTCTGTCATCTATCTAAACCCATTACTGATGACAGTATTTGCCTTAAGACAAAGTACAGGAAGCCGGGTGTAAACTCCCTGGAGCAAAGGATGAACATATTGCTGGAAGTGGAAACTCCCTTTTTACCGCAAGAAAACAGGTTAAGCAACATTCCACTTTTGCAAACAATCTAGTGTCGATATAAACTATAACCTGATGGATCATTTTGAATGAGCCTAAATACAAATGAGCAGTTCTGTATGTGTTAGCATGTGAAACAGATAAGTCCAAGTCTTCTATCTATCAAACAATCAATCAATCGATCGTGCCTGTATTTATGTTTTGGTTATTAGGTGATGGAATATGGCTGATGTTGGTGAACTTTGAGCAGAGGACTTCTTCTGTGTGAAGAGCTGGCAGCTACAGGCCTGTGGATGTGCCCAAAGCACTGTGCACTAGCTGGCCTTTAAATAGGCTAATGACTAATTGGAGGCATGCTGTTGAGTAGTAGTTGACAGGCTGTAAATCTCTTGAAGAATGATTTTGAAAAAGCATCCAAATGTGCTGAATGATGGATGATGAGTGATGTTTGGTCACTTCATGGGCTTCGGTGACGATGATGTTTGTTACATCCTTCCCAGTGGACTTAGCAATAACCATTAACTGTGTTTGTTACAGCCTTCGCAGTGGACTTAGCCATAATCAGTAACTGTGTTTGTAACAGCCTTCCCAGTGGACTTAGCCATAACCAGTAACTGTGTTTGTAACAGCCTTCCCAGTGGACTTAGCCATAACCAGTAACTGTGTTTGTAACAGCCTTCCCAGTGGACTTAGCCATAACCAGTAACTGTGTTTGTAACAGCCTTCCCAGTGGACTTAGCCATAAGCAGTAACTGTGTTTGTAACAGCCTTCCCAGTGGACTTAGCCATAACCAGTAACTGTGTTTGTAACAGCCTTCCCAGTGGACTTAGCCATAACCAGTAACTGTGTTTGTAACAGCCTTCCCAGTGGACTTAGCCATAACCAGTAACTGTGTTTGTTACAGCCTTCCCAGTGGACTTAGCCATAACCTACCGTAAACGCTACTCTAACATTTTTCAAATCTCCATCATTGTGTTTCCTTTCAATGGAATGTTGTTGGAAGATTTACCTGCACTCTCCCTGTTCCATACATGCTCAGTCTATCCAGAGCTAACACAAATGAGCAAAGCTAGTTTGACAGCAAACTATGCTCAGCTAGACTGTAGTGAAAGGAAATAAAGTGCTAACTTGACAGCCTTGGCCACAGTCCTCAAGGAAGAAAGGGTAGTTGCCACAAGCCACAGATGTGCTTGGCTGCAGAACTGCCATGATGAGCCTTGCTGTGGTGGTGGCAGAACAGGAAGTCCTATGCTATTGCGTATGGAATTAGGGGCCACTCCAGCAAGTGTCAGTGATTGGTCACATTGATTGGTGACTGCTTAGCCTAGCTGAATTTGCCCCACCTACAGATTGATGCATTATATTGGCTATGATGTGTGCTATGCAAAACATTCCATTCATCCTTTTTTTCAGTTTTTTAAGTGTCTCTGATTTTATTCTGTAGAGTTTTGAGACTAACAGGGAGTTTTCCACTTCCCCTTTCGACATTGTGCTTACTCCAGGGGGGGTTCAGGCCCTGGACTCTGTAAAGCGCCATTTACATTTACATTTAGTCATTTAGCAGATGCTTTTGTCCAAAGCGACGTACAAGGGAGAGAACAGTCAATCTAAGAGCAGTAAAACTTGGTGTAACAATAAATACTGCTTTTTTTTCAAGAAATAAAAAACGACATAGAACAGAAAAAAATGAGACAATGAGCTTTGAGACAATTTTATTTTATTAGCACTATATAAATACAATTTAATTTAATTTTCTGTACGCTCTCCTCTGTTAGAGTTGACTGCATTTAGATTTACTGTGGACTGATACACACCTTAAATCAAGTCACATTTCATGCACATTTAAAAACAACAGGAGTTACTGAATCAGTTGACAATAAAAATAAACAAGAATGAAAGAATAGACTCTAATAGATGAAAAAGACTAAAAACTTATAGGACATATAAAAGCAATAAAAGTCCAAATTACATAATAAGAAAATAAATGAGATTAAGCTTAAACTAATATATAAGTAAAATAAGGAAGAATTAAAAACAAAGTAATAGAAATGTTTAATATTATTTTAAATTAAGCAAGGTGTCTATTAAATTAAACAGACAAATAAAGTGTTGACACATTTCCAAGTCCCAGTAAAAGTAAGGGGGGAAACATTGAATGGAGCTTGGCAGATTCTTCCGTGACCCAGCAATTGGTTTAGAATGATTCACAAGCATGCACTGTTCCTTGGAGGCTTCTGTTGCGCAATGCATTGTGGCCTTCTCACAAAGGCCCATGGGAAAGCTGGTGTCCTGGAGGTCACTGAGCTTTGTGAGGATCTCCAGCAGCCAGCGCTTAGAAAACTCAATTTCCCACAATGCCACAAAGGACGTCAGCTCAGGCAGGCTCACATCACCTCCATTCAGTGTTTCTTTTATGTAATTCCATTTGCATTATGCGCCCGATGTTTTCCCCTGCTCGTAATCTCTATAAATAGGCCCGTAAACCGCATCCTGGTGGCGCACGGCAGCGCAACACGAGCGTTGACTTTAGCGTGTGTTTTGGTTTCACACGCTGGAGTCCGCTTGGGTGAATCTACCCTCTGTTCATGAATGTGACAGTCAGTGGAGGTGATGCATCTGGATGTGATGAGTTTGACCCGAGGGGAGGGATGGGATCCAGGGGGGGGATCTGGCAGTGCTGTTTGTTGCTCGGTGTGTCGGTGGTTTGTCAGCTCACCTGGAGTCATCCTGGCACGGGCACACCCTAATTCAGATAATCTGCTTGATTCGTTGTGTCAGGTGCGACGCTTAGTTTTAATGGGAAGGGCTGCGTGACGATGAACTCGCTCACATCTGAGCGCTTGCGGCACTGCTCGGTGTGCTGGGATAGACGGGGATGTGGCGCCATCTACTGGCCAGTGTTGAGAGCTGAATTTATTTTTCAACGGTCTGTGATCTGGCTTGCATGCTTGTGTAACGCGGTTAGTTAAATGAAAAAATGTGGCTTTCCGGTTTTATAGCCCTTCATATTTGTGGTTAGGTTTTGAGAAGATAACAAATCTCAAAGCAAATGTTTGGATTAGACTTGGCACAGATATCATTTTAGAATAGAAGGATCCCTACCAACAATAGACAGAAAAAAACATTGTTGATTTTATTTGTGGGATTTTACTATTTATTTTCTTCTGCAGTCCTATTTTTTTGCAAAGTGGCACCAATTTTAATTTCCACAAGCAGCCCATCAATCTGCCGTCAGTGAAAGATTCAGTAAAGGTTCTGTTATATTTGTCCACCAGGTGGCGATGTTACTCTATGATAGACCTGCTGAGAATCCTTAAATCAGCACTTTTCAGATTCATAACAAAAGATGTGTGCCTTTGCAGAAAGTTTTGTGAAATGTGAAAACATTTACAGTAAAAATGTAGAAAAATGGCTGAAATCTGACATCTCTTTGAGTTATACAATATTCTTAGTTGAGAGTTTTTTTTAACTAGTATGTTGTAAACAGTTGGTATATGCACCATTGAATAGATCACATACTTGTCCATTATCTAGGCTAAATTGGGAACTGTTACTGAAGAATAATGGTCATCCAGTCATTTCTGTTTTCAAACCTAAAAAACAAAGGTATTATTTTTCTGTGTAAGTTTTCCCTCCATGTACTACATTGGTCTCCTCATGTGTAAAACATGCTCTCAGTCTAACTGTAGCGGTGAAGGCTGTCTTACAAGTTGTTGTCGTGTTGAGCATTCAGTGATACACAGGCTTGATAGGGATGACTGCATGATTGGGTTACGGGTCTGGAGTCACAGCATTCATGTGTGAATAAGGTCAGGGTGACGCACACAGACTGAGATGAATATTGGGGGATAGATATGTCTGTGTTTTGCACCAGGGACCTCCATGTGTGTGTGTGTGTGTGTGTGTGTGTGTGTGTGTGTGTGTGCTGTGTCAGGAGTGTATAGTGAACATGGTTTATCCACAGGCAGTGAGACACTTAAATTAAATTTTTTAATTCAACACCTTATTTTTTATTAGAGTTATTTTTACATTTTATATTATTTACATTTTTAATTTTATCTTCATAAATTAATGTATTTTATATTTGATTTATTTTTGCACAGTGTGGAGCATATACCCTATTACATTTCACTTCAATTTATTGTATGTGACATAAAAACACTTGAACTTGATCAACCTCAGGCGGTGTTTTCAACAGTCCCACATCCTCTCAGCTTGGTCACCGACCGACGAGATGTGACTAGGAGCCTGACGAGAACTCAAGGTTCCCTCCCGCTCCCTCAAGGTTCCCTCCCGCTCCCTCCCTCCCTCACTGTGAGAACTCAAGGTTCCCTCCCGCTCCCTCCCTCACTGTGAGAACTCAAGGTTCCCTCCCTCTCCCTCCCTCACTGTGAGAACTCAAGGTTCCCTCCCGCTCCCTCCCTCACTGTGAGAACTCAAGGTTCCCTCCCTCTCCCTCCCTCACTGTGAGAACTCAAGGTTCCCTCCCGCTCCCTCAAGGTTCCCTCCCGCTCCCTCCCTCACTCACTGTGAGAACTCAAGGTTCCCTCCCGCTCCCTCACTCACTGTGAGAACTCAAGGTTCCCTCCCGCTCCCTCCCTCACTGTGAGAACTCAAGGTTCCCTCCCGCTCCCTCAAGGTTCCCTCCCGCTCCCTCCCTCACTCACTGTGAGAACTCAAGGTTCCCTCCCGCTCCCTCACTCACTGTGAGAACTCAAGGTTCCCTCCCGCTCCCTCCCTCACTGTGAGAACTCAAGGTTCCCTCCCGCTCCCTCCCTCACTGTGAGAACTCAAGGTTCCCTCCCACTCCCTCACTCACTGTGAGAACTCAAGGTTCCCTCCCGCTCCCTCCCTCACTGTGAGAACTCAAGGTTCCCTCCCGCTCCCTCACTCACTGTGAGAACTCAAGGTTCCCTCCCGCTCCCTCCCTCACTGTGAGAACTCAAGGTTCCCTCCCGCTCCCTCCCTCACTGCCTAATGAGAACTCAAGGTTCCCTCCCGCTCCCTCACTCACTGCCTAATGAGAACTCAAGGTTCCCTCCCACTCCCTCCCTCACTGTGAGAACTCAAGGTTCCCTCCCGCTCCCTCCCTCACTGCCTAATGAGAACTCAAGGTTCCCTCCCGCTCCCTCACTCACTGTGAGAACTCAAGGTTCCCTCCCACTCCCTCCCTCACTGTGAGAACTCAAGGTTCCCTCCCACTCCCTCCCTCACTGCCTTATGAGAACTCAAGGTTCCCTCCCACTCCCTCCCTCACTGTGAGAACTCAAGGTTCCCTCCCACTCCCTCCCTCACTGCCTTATGAGAACTCAAGGTTCCCTCCCGCTCCCTCCCTCACTGCCTTATGAGAACTCAAGGTTCCCTCCCACTCCCTCCCTCACTGCCTTATGAGAACTCAAGGTTCCCTCCCACTCCCTCCCTCACTGCCTTATGAGAACTCAAGGTTCCCTCCCGCTCCCTCCCTCACTGTGAGAACTCAAGGTTCCCTCCCGCTCCCTCCCTCACTGTGAGAACTCAAGGTTCCCTCCCTCCCTCCCTCACTGTGAGAACTCAAGGTTCCCTCCCGCTCCCTCCCTCACTGTGAGAACTCAAGGTTCCCTCCCTCCCTCCCTCACTGTGAGAACTCAAGGTTCCCTCCCACTCCCTCCCTCACTGCCTTATGAGAACTCAAGGTTCCCTCCCGCTCCCTCCCTCACTGCCTTATGAGAACTCAAGGTTCCCTCCCACTCCCTCCCTCACTGCCTTATGAGAACTCAAGGTTCCCTCCCGCTCCCTCCCTCACTGTGAGAACTCAAGGTTCCCTCCCGCTCCCTCCCTCACTGTGAGAACTCAAGGTTCCCTCCCTCCCTCCCTCACTGTGAGAACTCAAGGTTCCCTCCCGCTCCCTCCCTCACTGTGAGAACTCAAGGTTCCCTCCCGCTCCCTCCCTCACTGCCTGATAAGAACTCAAGGTTCCCTCCCGCTCCCTCCCTCACTGTGAGAACTCAAGGTTCCCTCCCACTCCCTCCCTCACTGCCTAATGAGAACTCAAGGTTCCCTCCCGCTCCCTCACTCACTGTGAGAACTCAAGGTTCCCTCCTGCTCCCTCCCTCACTGCCTAATGAGAACTCAAGGTTCCCTCCCGCTCCCTCACTCACTGTGAGAACTCAAGGTTCCCTCCCGCTCCCTCCCTCACTGTGAGAACTCAAGGTTCCCTCCCGCTCCCTCCCTCACTGTGAGAACTCAAGGTTCCCTCCCCCTCCCTCCCTCACTGCCTGATGAGAACTCAAGGTTCCCTCCCCTTCCCTCCCTCACTGCCTTATGAGAACTCAAGGTTCCCTCCCGCTCCCTCCCTCACTGTGAGAACTCAAGGTTCCCTCCCGCTCCCTCCCTCACTGTGAGAACTGAAGGTTCCCTCCCGCTCCCTCCCTCACTGCCTGATGAGAACTCAAGGTTCCCTCCCGCTCCCTCCCTCACTGTGAGAACTCAAGGTTCCCTCCCGCTCCCTCCCTCACTGTGAGAACTCAAGGTTCCCTCCCGCTCCCTCCCTCACTGTGAGAACTCAAGGTTCCCTCCCCCTCCCTCCCTCACTGCCTGATGAGAACTCAAGGTTCCCTCCCCTTCCCTCCCTCACTGCCTTATGAGAACTCAAGGTTCCCTCCCGCTCCCTCCCTCACTGTGAGAACTCAAGGTTCCCTCCCGCTCCCTCCCTCACTGTGAGAACTGAAGGTTCCCTCCCGCTCCCTCACTCACTGTGAGAACTCAAGGTTCCCTCCCGCTCCCTCCCTCACTGTGAGAACTCAAGGTTCCCTCCCGCTCCCTCCCTCACTGTGAGAACTCAAGGTTCCCTCCCCCTCCCTCCCTCACTGCCTGATGAGAACTCAAGGTTCCCTCCCCTTCCCTCCCTCACTGCCTTATGAGAACTCAAGGTTCCCTCCCGCTCCCTCCCTCACTGTGAGAACTCAAGGTTCCCTCCCGCTCCCTCCCTCACTGTGAGAACTCAAGGTTCCCTCCCGCTCCCTCCCTCACTGCCTTATGAGAACTCAAGGTTCCCTCCCTCCCTCCCTCACTGTGAGAACTCAAGGTTCCCTCCCGCTCCCTCCCTCACTGTGAGAACTGAAGGTTCCCTCCCGCTCCCTCACTCACTGTGAGAACTGAAGGTTCCCTCCCTCCCTCACTGTGACTAGGAGCCTTATGAGAACTCAAGGCTGGGCGCTGGAACAAAGACCCCTTCGCTCCCTCACTCACTGTGAGAGGGTGTCACTGCCTGATGAGAACTCAATGTTCCCTCCCGCTCCCTCACTCACTGTGAGAACTCAAGGTTCCCTCCCGCTCCCTCACTCACTGTGAGAGGGTGTCAGTTCTGCATCAGTGTCTCGTCCTGGAGAGGGAGTCCAGTGCAATCGTGTTTATTTTAAAGTTGATGGTGTGAGCAAATCACTATGAATCATAATAGTGGCAGCTTATTTGGCGTTAAATAGAGTGGCATATTTATTTGATGTGTGGTTCATTATAATTGTCCGTTATCATCAACCCTATGGAGCAAATAGGAACAGCTTAAGCTTTTTCTATTACTGATCCATTAGCATCTTGCTTGAAGTTGAGCAGATGACACATATTATTTTTTGGTGGGTAGGTAATCATAACATCCCTTTTACATTAGCAGGAAGGAGCAACTAGAAATAACAAATGCATTTTCTACACATTTTCTTAATTTAGTGTGTCCAATCAGAAGATTTGTGAGTCTTGGCTAAAGGCGGCCAAAGCCTGCCCTGTGGCCCTATAAATGAGCGCCCCTCCTTGGGGGCCGTGGGCTGTGTTGGGGGCCCTGTGGTCCTATAAATGAGCGCCCCTCCTTGGGGGCCGTGGGCTGTGTTGGGTGCCCTGTGGCCCTATAAATGAGCGCCCCTCCTTGGGGGCCGTGGGCTGTGTTGGGTGCCCTGGGTTCCTGCTGAGAGGATGCTGCTAGCTCTTGATAGAGACACTCACTGCCCTCAAACGTGACCGTCACAGAAACATGAGCGGAACACACTGTACTCTCACTGCTGCTGCTGCTGCTGCTGCTGCTGCACTCAGGACTGCCCATGTCTTTTTCTCTGTGTGTGTGTGTGTGTGTGTGTGTGTGTGTGTGTGTGTGTGTGTGTGTGGTGTGTGTGTGTGTGTGGTGTGTGTGTGTGTGTGTGTGATTGCGTGTGAATTTGTTTTTGTTTGCGTGTGAGTGTGTGTGTGTCTGTGCATGCCTATGTGTGTGAGTTTTGTATGTGTGTTTGTGTACGTGCATTGGTGTGTTTGTGTGTGTGTGTTGGGTGTGTGTTGGTTTGCTCACTCAGTAATGTGGGAACATTGCTCTGGCACATCACAGAGGGCAGCAGGGATGGGGATGGGGATGGAGGGAGGGAGGGAGGGAGGGAGGGAGGGATGCTGATTTTGGGTTTCATCCCCTGAAGCCCAGATTGCTTCAGGTGCTCATGACCACAACTGCAGAGAGTTGAGGAGGAGAGAACTGCTCATGTTGTGTGTGTGTGTGTGTGTGTGTGTGTGTGTGTGTGTGTGTGTGTGTGTGTGTGTGTGCGCGCGCACGTTTGGTGCGCATTTGTGTGTGTATTGACTGGATCATTTAAGAAGTGAGAAATCGCCGTCTTTCTCTCTCCCTCTATACCCTCTCTCCCTCTATACCCTCTTGCATTCTTTCACACGCTCTGTTCTCTCTCTTCTTCAACCCTGAACATTCATCTCTTGGAGCCTGTCTCCTTTCTGTGATGCACTAGCGACAGACTTCACGTGTCATCTCCGCGTGCCTACCAGGGCCGTGTGTGTGTGTTCCTGTGTGTGTGTTCCTGTGTGTGTGTGTGTGTTCCTGTGTGTGTGTGTGTTTGAAGAGTTCTCAAAAAGGAGTAGATTAATACAAGGGTGCATGGGGAATTGTTACGATGGTAACTGAGGTGCAATGTGTGTGTTTGTGCTTGTGCAAGGGTGTTGGTGTGCTGAAAGTAATGTGTGTGTGTTTGTGTGTGTGAGAGAGAGAGACGTGTGGTGTCTGAGCCCTTGAAACACTGCAGGAGCTGTAGAGCACACTGGCAGAGCAGACCGGTTGAAACCAGCTCCCACACGGACCAGGTTACAGTCAGACGCAGCAGCGTACACTACATACCCACCCAGTGGTCTCACTTTCACTCCTCTCCCCTCACCTAAACGCCACTCTCTCTCCATCTCTCTCTCTCTCTCTCTCTCTCACCTAAACGCCACTCTCTCTCTCTCTCTCTCTCTCTCTCTCTCTCTCTCTCTCTCTCTCTACATACCCAGTGGTCTCGCTTTCACTCTCTCTCTCTCTCTCTCTCTCTCTCTCTCTCTCTCTCTACATACCCAGTGGTCTCGCTTTCTCTCTCTCTCTCTCTCTCTCTCTCTACATACCCAGTGCTCTCGCTTTCACTCCTCTCCCCTCGCTCCCTCCTTTACCTGCCCTTCATGTTTCTCTCTCTCCTCTCCATCTGTCTCTACCTAAACGCCCCTCTCTCTCTCTCTCTCTCTCTCTCTCTCTCTCTCTCTCTCTCTCTCTCTCTCTCTCTCTCTCTCTCTCTCTCTCTCTCTCTCTCTCTCTCTCTCTCTCTTTCTCTCTCTCCCCCTCTCGCTTTCTCTTTGTTCTGTACTCCAAGTCCCAATCTGCCTTTACCCTACCTAAAGGTGGGTCTGTCTCTCTTACACACAGGCGCACACTCTCTCTCTCTCTCTCTCTCTCTCTCTCTCTCTCTCTCTCTCTCTCTCTCTTTGTATCTGTTCCTCCATCTCTCTTACCGAATGTATCTCTATCTTTCCCTCCCTCCCTCTATCCTTTCTATTCAAGCTCTCCTCCTTTCCCTCTGTACAATATGTCAACATCCCTCTCTCTCTCTCTCTCTCTCTCTTTTCCCTCCTCTGTCTATACCTCCCCCTGATTCTCTTTGTCCATCATGGTCACAGATGGTCAGTTGGCAAACTCTAGATTGAGAAGTGAAATAACGGCTGTTCTCACTTAGGCAGTACAGTATGTTTACTATATCTGAGCACTTAGTCAGTACAGTATGTTTACTATATCTGAGCACTTAGCCAGTACAGTATGTTTACTATATCTGAGCACTTAGGCAGTACAGTATGTTTACTATATCTGAGCACTTAGCCAGTACAGTATGTTTACTATATCTGAGCACTTAGCCAGTACAGTATGTTTACTATATCTGAGAGTACTTAGCCAGTACAGTATGTTTACTATATCTGAGCACTTAGTCAGTACAGTATGTTTACTATATCTGAGCACTTAGGCAGTACAGTATGCTAACTATATCTGAGTGTACTTAGTCAGTACAGTATGCTAACTATATCTGAGTGTACTTAGTCAGTACAGTATGCTAACTATATCTGAGAGTACTTAGTCAGTACAGTATGCTAACTATATCTGAGAGTACTTAGTCAGTACAGTATGCTAACTATATCTAGTACTAGCGAGTACTAGCACCATGTCACAGCGTTACAGTAGTCTTCATATTGCAAACATTTGCAAACAAGTTGCTATAGACCTAATTCCTAACTGGGTTTTTCCATTGTCACTACTTCTAACTGACTCTAATTAGCCCAGCTTTACTCCTCCAAGTCACGACCGGGATTGTTGGCCTGGTTTCATTGTGGTTAGCATTGCCAATGTGCTGTCCACCATCGTAAGACCTGCGGTGTCAGACTTGGGCCGAGGTTGGTCCGGGTTGCATTTGTGGGGAGTTTTTTTTTGGGTGGGTAGGGTGGAGTTAATCTGATTACAGACAAAATGGGTAAGTCTCAAAACAGCAACATCCACAAAAGAAAGCATCCAGTAAATCCATCATTCCCAGTACTCCCCCCTCCCCTGCCGCCCGCCACTCCACCCCCCCCCCCCCAGGTCCGAGAATAACCCCACTGCTTGATCCTAATCCCCAATGTTCTGTCCCAGTCCCATCCACTAACCCACTACCACCCACCCACTCTCACACACAAACACACACAGTATCTCCCACACACACACACACTCACACAGACACACACACTCAAACAACACACACACACACATTCTTGTACTCAATTGAATCAATCTTGAATTAACAAAAAACCAATTCAAATGTTACAGAGGTAACGTACACTCTTTGACACTCATGGGTGTGATGAACACCTGTTACAGCTGAGATGGAGCAGGACTGTGTTCTCTTTTTATGGAGGTGAAAATCACAATCTGTCTCTGAGATTGATGGCTCTCTCAAAATGAACAATAACAACAACTACAACTAATGGATGTTAGGGATGTTACAGGAGCATAACAATAGAGCTGTACCAGACGTTTACATCCCGGGCTGTCAAAATAATAATAATGCACACACACACACGACACACACACACACACACGCACACACACAGTCAGTCTGTGGACCAACTAGATTACGGATTGCTGACATGCCCTAATCTTGATGTACAGACAGAGTAATGAGGGCGTAATAATCTCACCGTACGGACGCAATCGCTGATGCTTAACCATGATCTGTGTGTGTGTGTGTGCAAGTGTGTATAATCTGAGGGTTCAGACACCAACCTCATAAACATGATAATGGAGCAGTTGGATGTGTGGGAACACCACACACACACACACACACACACACACACACACACACACTCGCTCCGTGAGGGGGGCCACTGGTCCATATGGTGTCTGTTATGTAACAAAGTGAGTGATCAGCAGTAGCCAATCCTCTCCTGTTGCCGTGGCGACCAGCACTAGCTCACTGTGGTGGCCAGCACAGCAGGCATATCTTTGCAGTGATCACCAAGACCACACACACACCTGTTAAGACATATCACATAAAGACATCTACTGGACATAGGTTTGCACAGCCATACACACACACACACACCCACACACACACAACATAAAAGCTCCCACACATATGCAGGTGTGGGTTGGGTGTGTTGAAGCACAGGTGCACCATGTAATGGCATTTAGGTGTGCACGTGTGTGTGTGTGTGGGTGGGTGTGTGTGTGGGTATGCCTCCCTGTCTGCGTGTGGTCTCTTTGCCCACAGTGATGTAGTGTGTGTGTAAATATTGACAAACACAGTCTCTGTGTGTGTGTGTGTGTGTGTGTGTGTGTGTGTGTGTGTGTGTGTGTGTGTGTGTGAGACAAAGCGAGTGAATGAGTGTACACTCTGATTCACCATGGGTGGGGTGAGGCACTCCGCAGCCACGAAAAAGCTGAGTCGACCCCACAAGCCATTGCCTCTGCGTCCTGGGCGGTTCCCTCACACACTCACACACACACATTCACACATACGCACCCTAACTCTCACGCACATCCAAAAATAGTCCCAACACCCTGCCTGTGTGTTACAGAGAGGAGATGAGGAAAAAATGTTGAGCCTTTTTCTCAAAGCAAGTAGAAGAGGAGACTTAAAGTAAGGAGAGAAGTTAGCCGGGTACTTTGTTTTTTTTCAGCAGTACAGAAACACTCAAACAGCTTCTATTTCTTGGCCCTGTGCAGTAGCCACAGTGAACGCTACCCGCTCATCATCCGCCCCTCCTCTCCTCTGCTCCTCTCCTCCTCTCTTCCTCTCCTCCTCATCTCTCCCCCTCTCCTCCTCTCCTCTCCTCTTCTCCGCTACCCGCTCATCATCCGCCCTGAGGCCCCAGACGTGTCCTGTGTGTGTTACTGCTTTGCCTTGGCGTGTGTGTGTAGTCATGTGTTGGCGCCCATTATATGGCATCCTCAATGCAGGAAAATGTGATGTAACGTGTGCTCACAGAGACCTCAGTGGCATTTTCCCCATGATGGAACTCACACACACACACACACACACACACACACACACACACACACACACACACACTCACACTCACACACACCTCTCTACTTATCTCTGTGTTGAAGCCCTTTGTCCGTTGTTTTCTCGGTTACCATGGTTGTCGTGAGGGTATGGCTTCTGCATACTTGCTCCTCGTCTAAAGTTCGCTGTGGTCCTGAATCATCACCCCGAGCCCCACACACACACACACACACACACACACACACACACACACACACCTCTCTACACACACACACACACCTCTCTACTTCTGAATCTCATCACCCCGAGCCCCACCTTCCCTCGAGTGAGTTGTGAGTTTCAGAGCCGTTCGTTTTCTGCTCTTGACTTCTTTTCATTAAACTTTAATGACGCTCCTAAATCCACCCCTTTGCCTGCGCATACATGCAAACTCACCCACTCACTCACCCACAAACTCACACACAGACACACACTCGCACACACCCTGATCCACATACACACACACTCACATGCACGCACAGATCATTCATTCATTCATACATCCATATATGCATGCACACACTCACATACACAATCATGTGCACAGACACTCACTAACAAACGCAAACACTCACACACTCACACACACACACACACACACACACCAGCACCCCGGTGCGGAGCCCCATACCCCGACCCGCTTTACGTAACCCAGCAGGCAGGCAGGCAGGCAGCGTGCGGAGGGAGGGCTGCAGCTCTAATGGAGGATCTGAGCCCTGGGCGGCCTGGACAAGCCAAGCGGAAGACTTACTCACACTTCACTGGCCAGCACAGAGAGAGAGGGAGAAGAAATGAAAAGAGAGAGGGACAACTTGTGCTCGTTGTTTGTTTCGGAGAGCCTACTTATGCGTGCTGTCAAACTGGGTTCAACACTCATCTGTACAGTTTGCAAACAGTTTGGGTTTGTTTTCACAGATGATTCAGGCGTTTCTTGAGGTGTTTGAAGCCTCACCTGTCAACCCTTTGGTTAATGAAGCACACATCATTGCCTTGATGAGGACCCTCACACCATGGCGAATTTAGTCGCCGTTAAAGTTTAAAGTTCACCATTAGCAAAGTCATCGGAGGGAGCAGAAACGCCGTCCTTCGTTAGTTCTTATTGTTTGGTCCCCCTAACTTCTTCCTCTTCGCGGGCTTTACCCGTCCTTTTTCCCGCTTCTGAACTCGCTTCGTTTTCCGCTCATTTTATAAGAACCTTTCAGGGCGTTGCTTTTCATGTCGCGTTATTCACGCCCAGCCGCCCCCTGCCTCTCTGATGTCACTTCCTCCGCTGGGGTTACATAATGGGCACCAGGTCGCGTGTGTGTGCGTAGTTCACTGTTTGTGTGTGGCGGGGGGAAAACTGCGCTTGTGATTTGCGGCCCCGCCATTTTGTGTTCTGGTTACTGTAAATGGGCGTGGTGCGTGGGAGGGAGGACTCAAAATGGAGGAGGAGGAAGAGGAGGAGATGCGTCACTCGGAGTCAGTCGTGGCGCAGTTAGGCACTGTGATGTTCCCACGCCGCTGTGTCCCATTCTAAAATGTGAAGTCCGTTTAGAGGCCATCACTTATTACTTAGTTATAATTTTGTTAGTAGTTGGGATTTTAGACTCAAAAACCTTTGTGTCCTTTTTTTTTGTTGATGTTTGTCTTGTGTTTGTAGTCACTTAAGTGATGTAAACATTTGAACATATGCATTTACATACTGAAGTGAAGGATACCCTCAGCGTCAACACCTTTGTCCTGAAATGCGGTTCTCGGTATATCACATGACTAGCTGTCATCATGGCTTAGTGCAAGTTATATAAGGTTGAGCCTCTCTCACTCTCCATCTCTAGCTCTCCCCTCCCCTCCTGTACTATAAAACACACACACACACACACCACTGTCATACAACCCACGCACACCAGAAATAGCGTAGCTATTTATGTCTGATGCATGACAATACCACACGTGCCTAATCTTTACACACACTCAGCAATGAATCATCCGCTTTCTATCAGTTTTCTTCTTTTCTCACTCTTCAAGCAACATCACTGTCCAAACCGCATCTCTTTTTCCCTCTCAGAACATGCACACAAGATTCACACACACACACACACACAAGAATCACACACACACACACACACACACACACACACCCCAACATACTCACAGCTACGTGTTCATTTAGTTTTTTTCTTGTTAAAAATGCATCAACAAATTCTCCCACATGGTAATTCACAGCCTTTGGAAGTGGCCATGTTTGTTTGTTTATGTCACCTATATGTTGCCGTCTGTCCGTGATGGTTAGATCATATCTGGGTTATCTGTGCAAATCCCATGTGTGTGTACAGCAGTCAGTCAAAGAACATCCAACAAAGCCCCCCAACCCACGCTGTGCCCACTCATACACATCCATACACTCAGTCGCACACACACACACACACACACACACACACACACACACACAACAGAACACATGAAACAAGTACAAAATGTACTAGGTCAGTAGTTTACGTGCGGGGGCACGAGAGCCCCCCCCCCCTCACCACCGCCCTTCGCCCTGACCCTCCAGCCTCGCCCGCTTCCCATTGGCTGAAAAAGAGGCACGGACAGCTAGCCATTGGCTGAGACGAGGACGGATCTGCTCCCGAGCCGTGATTGGTGCTCTGGCAAAGGCTAGGCAGTAAGCTGTTTACGCCCGGCGCCCCTCATCTCCAGGCATCTGCTCGATGGAGGGAAGAGAAGAGAGGCAGGGACGGATGAGAGGATGGGAGGATGGGAAACAATGGAGAGACCACAGCTGCACTTACAGTAGAGGCGGCAGAGGCAGACCAACGGCCAACTTCTTAGTGTGGGAGCCGAGCCTTAAAACCCTCCTGGTTGAAGGAACATTCCGGTGTAAATCATTTGCGTCACAAGTCGCCCCGGGGCATCTTTAACTGTGTGCTTGGTGTCAACTTCCATCACACCTGTGCCTCCTCCATTACAGTAACCCACCATGGGCTGCAACAACAGATAAAATGTCCAACTTTCGTGGCTATTCTCCCTTTTTAAATCCCCCCACCCCCCCCCCAGACCCCCAGACCCCCTATTGCTTCCCGTCTCGGCCCCTACAACTTAACGAGGGCCCACTGCTCACCTCTGACCCTTCACCACAGGCCCCTAGTCCTGCTCCTGTGTTGAGCCACGGGAGAACTGCTTTACACCACAGGGCAGGGGGGCATTATTTGTATACCAGTGAGAATGATTGGCATTTGACCATAGAATGAAGTTGCTGTAGAATGATTGGCATTTGACCATAGAATGAAGTTGCTGAGTGGAATACTGTGTAGGATGACTGAAAAAAAAGTTTCTTTGGCTTTATTTCTTTTGATCCTGATATTTAATTTTAATTTAGAATATCATATGAAGTTAACCTTTGCTTAAAAAATGTAATGTAAATTGTTTAATATTAATGATAAAAACAGCGTTGAATAAGTCATTATTTGTAATAAGCTATTGGAATTAACAAGCATAGATTTGTGGGTGCCATTGGGATCAGTACTGATGGTTTATATAAGAGGCACCAACCCTCAATCTTGCTGGCGTGTGCGTAGCTTTGCTCCATCCCGTTCTCCCTGTTGTGTGGATGGATTTCAGTTTGCGCTTTTGTCTGTTGTATGTGTATTTTCATCCTGCAATGTTTGACCACAAGTCTGAGCGTTTTGGGTTTTTTAAGGTTTGGCCCGCCCCTCTATGTTTGCGGTACCGTAAGCGGTTGGGTCTCTTGCCCGCCTCTGTCCAGTAGCCTGTGTGTGCGTCAGTGTGCCCGTGGCGCGCATGCGTGCCGCAGCGTGTTTTTGTATCTTTGCATCCATGCGTGGGTGTGCACGTGTGGTCGGCCATGTTGTACTTTAGCAGCGCGCTATGGTGTGTCAGAGTGTGTGTGTGTGTGTGTGTGTGTGTGTGTGTGTGTGTGTGTGTGTGTGTGTGTGAAAGCGCGCCCAAGTGAGTGTGAGCGTGCTGTGCATCGGCCTACACTGATGAGAAGCGACAGGAGGAACACGGGGCGGGCGCAGTACTTGCTCTTAACCGTGTGTGTGTGTGTGTGTGTGTGTGTGT
Organism: Sprattus sprattus; assembly: GCF_963457725.1. Taxonomy (NCBI): domain Eukaryota; kingdom Metazoa; phylum Chordata; class Actinopteri; order Clupeiformes; family Clupeidae; genus Sprattus; species Sprattus sprattus. The sequence goes on along the minus strand of NC_137922.1, from coordinate 396,652 downwards.
GTGCTCTTAACCATACCTAAGAGCAGAGGAGGAGAAGCAGGGAAAACAAAGATGGGATCAGTGGAGAGACAAAGGAGAAAGAGAGAACAACATGGGAGAAAGAGAAGGGGGGGGGGGGGGCGTTGAGACTAATCAAGTCTCGTTATTAGCCCATCCTCTTGACAGCCCCCAAATATAAAGACAGGATGTAACCCCCCCCCCCCCCCCCCCCCGTAAACATATCCCCCATATGAGGAGTCTACTGATGAGAGAGTGAGTGAGTGAGTGAGTGAGTGAGTGAGTGACAGGCCTGAGCTACCAATGACAAAAAATACCACCAACATTGTTGTGTGGCAATAAAGTTTTATCTATCTATCTATCTATCTATAATGGATTCCCCTCTCCTCATCTGACAACAAAGAGCTGATAAGAGAGTCAGCTGGGGAGGTGGCTGGTTGCACCCAGATTGGAGATCCTCCTGAAGTCAGTCGCAGCGCTACAGATAGATGGAGGCGGCCCCCTGAAGGGTGTGTGGTCCGTATCGGAGCGCCTCATTGGCTGCGTGCAGTAATCTCTGTTGTCTGTTTACATAACCGTGCCGACAGAGAGGCTTGCCTGGGCCGTGACGTCACAGCTTTGCCCTGCCCATTCACTGAACAGGGAGTGACGAGCTTAGCAGAGGCTCAGTAGGAGCGCAATTGGCAACACACAGAGACACACACACACACACACACACCCACACACTCACTCAGTCATTCACTCACTCAGGGCACAGGAGTCTGACCCCACTTTGGTGTCACTCCCCTTCCGAACTCTCTTTTTTTTGGGGGGAGGTCAGTGTGTGTGTGTGTGTGTGTGTGTGTGTGTGTGTGTGACGGACCATACTGCTGTGCAGCCCAGGGGTTGCTAGGTCGTTAGGTGGCGTGTGGGGGGGGGGTGTGGGGGGGTTGTTGTGGTTAGCCGTTGGAGAGCTGCCGGATCCACAGCCACCGCGGTGCTGTGGTGTGTTTTTCGGTGTGGGAGCGCTAACCGTCATCTACCTCAATGAGAGAGAAGGTGCTGGGGGACACCGCCAGGGGCCACCGGGACAGCATGGCCATGAAGGTGCTCTTCTGGGAGTTGGAGCAGCGGCTGATGAGGTAAAACAAACACAGATACTCCTCCACGTGTGTGTGTGTGTGTGTGTGTGTGTGTGTGTGTGTGTGTGTGTGTGTGTGTGTGTGTGCTGTGGCGTGCCACCGACCACAGTTGACCTAGGGAGAGAGAATGATGGATTGATGTACGAATGTATGACTATGAATTAATGAATGAATGAATGAATGAGTGGTGGTGTTGGTGGAGAAGTTTGTGCAAGCTTGAGCAAGTTCATCGGAGGGGCGTGGGTCGAAAGGTCTAAGATTACATCTCACCTGTCAGGCTAAACTGTTGTTTTTCTTTTGCTTTCTCTCTTTCTCTCTCTTCCTGTGTGGGGGTGTGTGTGTGTGTGTGACAGTGTGTGTGTATTATGAGTGGGGGGTTTGATGTTGTCACGTGGTGATCTGTAGTCAGGGTAGAACATCATATTCTCATGTGCCTTTGTTCTGTCAGTGTGAGTTGGGTGGTCAGTGGTGCGTTGCCTTTTCCACAGGTGAATCAAAAGAGCACCTTGATCCAATGCAGTGCTGCTAACTACTTGGGTGTAAACTCTGTCAATCCTCCATTGGAGGAGGTGTGGCACCTGCCCTCACCAGGGGCTAAACTGGCTCTTTGATTTGAGCATGCATGAGAATGTTCAAGCTGCAAGCATGTGTGTTCAGATATATGAAATGTCAAAGCTGGTGTAAAAGTGGGTGGGGTGGGGTGAGTTTTTTGTTTTGGTTTTGTGCAATTTGCAATTTTTTTTTTTTCAAACAACGTGGTCAAATTAATACACACTTTCACCGAGCTTGAAAGAGCGAAATATCTTTTCTCGGCGCCACGATGGGTTGGTGTCTCATACCATCCTTTAACAAAAACAATCTGCTCAGATTTCAAAAGCGAGTTCACGTCATTGTGTCTTCCCTTGACCCCTCTTTCTTAAACTTTGACCCGACCGTGACACGTTTAGGCAAAGGGTTGTGTTTTTGAGCTCTGAGCCGGAATGGATGCCCCCGGGTGCTGATGGGCGCAAGTGTCTCAGACCACGGCAGGATCAGACCAGAACTGGTCAAAGTCCAGCCTACATCATGGACGCAACCCCCTTCAATCCACATCCTTCAGTCTGGAGCTTGTTATCTTTTTTTATTTGTGTGGTTTTCTTTCTCCGCCATTTTCTTTTAAAAGAACCAAAACAAAAACACCAGGATGTGAAACCATGGCGGCAGATATGCAACTGACCATGAGCTCCAGTTCCTCCTCTGCTGGGGCGCCCATTGGTTCTCACTGATGAGCTTCAACCAGGAGGTCCTCTGAATGAACTCAGCTTGATTCCTGTCCAATCTAGTTCCTCTTCAAACCAACCCAACACATGGAGAACACACTCGCAGCCCTCCACATGTGTGTGTGTGTGTGTGTGTCTGTGTGTGTGTGTGTGTCTGTGTGTGTGTGTCTGTGTGTGTGTGTCTGTGTGTGTGTGTGTGTGTGTGTGTGTGTGTGTGTGTGTGTCTGTGTGTGTGTGTCTGTGTGTGTGTCTGTGTGTGTGTCTGTGTGTGTGTGTGTGTGTGTGTGTGTGTGTGTGTGTGTGTGTGTGTGTGTGTGTGTGTGTGTCTGTGTGTATATATAGAGATGGGTTGGAGTGTCCCAAGATGCTCTCCTGGGCTCCTGAACAACAGGAGCTTGTTGAGAGGCTTAGCCTGCAGTGTTTAATTGGGATGAGTCATCTATTTATGTGAAGAACACCCATAATGAGCTGCCCTGGCATGTAGAGATGTCCTCATACGTATGTCCATGTGTACACACACACACACACAATCACAAACACTGTTTGTTGTGACGCACATGGACGCACATGGAATGGCTACCCCAGTTGATACCTACTCACGTTCAGTACCTCCTATTGCCTATATCACAACCACTATATCTAGAGAGACATCACACATATGTGTACACACACACACACACACACACACACACACACACACCTACACACACACACACATAGTAGCCACCAGATGCTTCTCCACATTCCCTACCTCTACCATTATATCTCTAGAAAATAGCACCTGTGTACAAGAGCTTCTCTCCAGCAGTCACCCCGACACACTTGGAGCAGGGCTCGAAACTTTTCTACACCTTGTCTCAGCACAATTTCTTGTTGCCAAGAAAAGCCGTCTGATTGGGTCAATCTGTCTTTCTGGAGGGGCTGCATTCCTTTTTGTCGCACTCAGCAAACCTGCCTCTTCCCCCTCAAACCTGCCTGCGTATTATGCCGTGGTCTTCACCACAGAGAGAGCTGATTGAAATGCCGACCAATTCATCAGCCACTCAGCGCTGGCCCCTCTGTTGGGGCGTTTACTAACCCCAACAAGATTAGCTGTGTGTCCAAACAAATGACGTCGTCTTGCTGACCCTCTTAAGCCAAAAAAATGAACAGCGTTTGATCAGTGCTTCCCCTTAGAGTTAAGTCTTCACTCATCAAGATCTATTTGTCATTTTCTAGATATACCAAAGTGATGAGTGATTTTCTCCAAACCTCTTTGTGTGAGCACCAGATTGTCAGCCTGGTGAATTGTCTTCACTGACCATTGTAATACCACAGCAATATCTCCCTAGAAGATGCTCCAGTGGGTCTCTATCATGAGTTGACATGAAGCATGAATCCTTTCCTGTGCTGGGGGAGTTAATGGGCCCCTTTGTTGAGATGTACACAGAGAGAGAGACCTGCCCACGCAAGGGGAGGAAAGAACTCCCCCTCAATCTCCTGAGTATTTGCCATCCACTAGAGGAGATGTGATTCAGGTCTTACATGTTCTATGACCGTTCCCACTCCTCCCAGTCGTCACTGGGCCAGCTCAATCTGTCAACTGGGTGACAGAAGGCCTTGTCTTTCTCTACAAGCATTAGTGTTGTAATCCTCACACCACACTGTAATCAGTAGAAACAAACAATGTATGCACACAGATATATAAACTGGATTTGACCTTTACATATACCCTTTCTTCTTTCCTTTGTGTGCAGCATTCAACAGACACTTGTTTTTGATTGTACGTATATGAAGCACAAGATGTATTTTGGGGGCAGGGAACCAGTTTTTTCAAGTTCTAATAACCAGTCTAGATTACCAGTAGCTTCTTATTAGTCAAAATCCGCTTACACAATCTACTTTAATAGGACTGATATTAAAACTCGATCCTACGGGGGTCGTAAGGATTGGTTGACCCACGTAAAACAACCGATGAGCATCGGTGATGTGCCTAATCCTTAATGACCGCTTGTGGAAGGTGAGCGGTCCAATGGGATTCGCTAAATTACCTTAACTGCGTAAACAACGCTGCCATGCCTTAATTGTGTTCTGCTGACCGAACCAGACTGGCGTGATTTTGTCAGGAGGTAATGATTCTTTAAGTGAATGAGGCAAAGTGCAGTTGAGGGCAGAAGTAAGAATGTCCCCAGTGGATCGAGCGAGTGAATTTTATTTCTCAAGACAAATAATAAACTGCAAGCCCTCAGTTTGTCGTTGAGAACAAAGGAAAAGTGATTTACCCCTGGCAATAACGTGCATCGGGTCATGTATCAGTAACACGTCTATAGAACAGTGTGTCCCTTTCTGACTCGAAGCGTAAATAATGCTCCGTCACAAATGTATACCATGTAGTGTCACATAGACTCACAGAAATTGAACACATCTTTACCATTTAATCGATCGTTTTAATGTAATCTTGCCAAAAGGTTATGGGTGTTTTTTTTTGGGATGACCGTTCGAGTTTGGCAAGAGAGCTGTTCCTCAGAAATGTAAGTAGGCGAACACAGGCTACATCACTGCCAGTGACGGCATTGAACTTATAAGAACAACCGCCAGAGGGCGTTTTGTTTTCAGGACACTTGGACGCTTACATAAACCACAGTGTCTGCCTTACACCTGCACGAATAAAATCACCATTTATCCCCAGGAAACAGCGTATTCTCGCTAGATTATAATGCCGTATACTCGAATATCAGCCTTTAATTAATATATATTTCCAAAGGTATTTTTTATTTTAATTGTGATTATGCTGTATTCTTATAGTGTAGTTGCGGATCGTCATGAATGTCGTAGTTGCCTATAATTAGTTTTAGCGTGAGAAAAATACGGGTGTTGAAATGTCTTCATTTGCAAACAGTGGACGCGCATTCCGTCCAGTTCTCCCCAGTTTCGTGATGGGCAGTTTGAATGTAGGCTATTAAACTGAATGCTTTGGGCAGCTGCCTGGTGGGGGCGTCACCCATATAGATTAGTCAAGTAGTCTAACTTCACAGCCAATGGCGCTTCCCCGTCTGCTGTTATGTTTGAATATATTATGCAAATGTTCGGGAGTCCGCAGGCTTGCAGTGAAGCAGAGCATAGAGTCCCTGACTCTTGTCATTGCCGCTCTGATGTGCCGAGCTCTCTGCTCTCCATTGTAATTTCGCCCCAGCGGCTGATGCACTACCCCTTTTTTTAAAGAATGTGAATAATGATTTTGTATTCTTGATACATCTATTTTTACAAGCGGGTGTTTTTTCTACTCATGGGTGGAATACAATGAATGCTCCATGTTACACGGTGGCGATGGACCTTAGTGTTTGCCAGTTGCGGAATTTTTCTATATCGCTTTTGTCGTCTGTTCTGGGAACTGAAAATTCCTCACCCGTCAGACTTGACAATAGGTAAATATACATGTACCTCACTAGAAAGCATTTGTACTGCAAATAGCAACACAGCATAATCAAACAGTTCCAGTTTGTGGTCACTTTTGAACGAACGAACGAATGAATGAATGAATGAACCAACCAGACATCGGTTTTCTACAGATGTGTAGTTAACATATTATTCTATACGATGCTCGTCAGGAAAGCTCTTATTTTTGGTTTGAGTAAACTCCAGTGTAAAAGGGCTGTATCATTGTTGTCTGCCAGCACGACTGGTGCATTTGTCATAGCCGTGCCAATATCACCCAATGCCTGCCTCGGTAGCCTAGCCTGGGCATAACGCGATCAAGTGGAAAAACCCTAAATTGCGCTGCAGATAAGCGGTTTCATTTTCTATACCAAAGATTATTTCTTTGAAATGTCCCCCTATTCAAGCTTTTTGGGATCGTCTATGTTTAGCAGTTTGTTGATCTTCCCCTTGATTGACTGGAAATATCCCGCAAAACTATGAGGAATACGTCGGATTATTTGTTCCATATATTTTTCACCTATGTCAGCTTCTTGGTCTTCTATGTCAAGCGGCTGATTTATTATTTCTTTCTCTTGACAGAGACAAATAATCCCCCTTTATGGAGTTATGCAATGGTGTAGGCAAATGCAATCAGAGACATCGCTCACTGAAAATGCGGCGATTGGATGAGAATGAATGAACATTATGAGCCAAGAGAATATGCATTAATTCGTCCCATGTTTCTTTTCTCCCTACAGTTCTTCGGGTGCCAGTGTGGTGGCCATAGACAATAAAATCGAGCAAGCCATGGTAAGTGCCTGTTCAACATTCACCAGAATGTATTTCTATGATCTTTCTTATCTTTTTCATTTAGTCTTGGGTTTAAGATGCTTATGTTGCTCCGTGCGTGCTCAGTCTACTTCAAATCGCCACAGATTTATCTGTGGGTTTACTGCCACCATTACGTAATTGTACGGTGCATAACACAAAATAGATCTATGATGCTCTGTGTTAATGTGTTAGTCTGGATCTTTTCGAGGTCTATTTTGTATGATGCTGGATCTGTGTGGGAGTTCTTTATAAATCTTAGGTGACCGATCATCTGTGCCTGGCTATAGAGGTCTTAGGTGTATGTAGGCCTAAATCTTCTGTAATGTTCCCCGTTGACTTACTCTAACACACGTGATTACCTAGTAGTAGGCTCAAATGGTTTCGGTTTCGTTAGATTTTTGCCGATATGCAAGGTAGTCTAGCATGCAAGCCGTTGTGATATCAGATGTTGCACAGCCTTTGTACAACCAGACAGGTGTTTGACTCTTAGATTTAGGAGTCTTTTAAGCGCTAGAATGTCTTCAGTTTAGTGATCCAGTCAGACTTATCATCTGAATTATGAAGAAAACGAGAACCTTTCAGTGAAGTTTGGCGAAGTTCTTGGAACAGTTTTATTGTTGTTGGACTTGAGACTGCGCGTCTGTGCGTGTTCATTGGCTGCTGTTGCTAGGCAAAGTGAGCGCCATACTGTAGACGGACCCGGTATAAATAACTTGGCAGTGGATAGGCTCCTCCCCGTGGAAGCAGGAACATTGTGTTCTTGTTTGACTCTCTCCTGCCGGCAGAGTCTCATTGAAAAGGGATGCACAGATTGCACTGAGCCTCCAAATGCCTACACATTACACCTCCCCATAACACACCACACCAACCTTCCAGGGTATTAGTAAACTTCTGACATTGGTGCACTGCCCACAAAATTGGCACAGTATTAATTAAGTCTTGATGTAATGTTATCTTATGTTGGACATTTTGATAATTTTTGGAGGGTGGGCCCAGTGCTTTTGTATAATGGGCTACTGCTGGAGTTGCTTTGAATGTTTAATAAGACAGGTGGATGAGGTTAAGGCAAAGAACTGTAAAGTTTCTTCTGCTAATATACAATTGATTCTATTGTTGCTAAACCCAAATCCTTTAGCTTGCTAGCTGTTACAGATTCTGTGCTTGCTAGTTATTCAGAAGACATGTTATTTAACCATGGAATTCATTGCATTTACACTACTTGGAAAATCGAGAGAATATGTTTATTTTGTTCATTCAATAGCCTTTCAATCAAGCGTTAGTTACTATGGTTGTTATATTTACCATTCAAAGTTTCAAGAGCATTGATATAGATTGGGACTGAAACTGTTTTACCTGATATACTTCATTGGTGTCCCATAACAAATATAGGGACACCTGCCAGCCAATAGGAAAAGAGTAATTTTTTGTCTCTTGGAGTATAAGTTATTATACTGTATATTTAATGCTCTCTTTTCTCATTCTCCCCTCATCAGGACCTGGTAAAGAGTCACCTGATGTACGCAGTGCGGGAGGAAGTGGAGGTGCTCAAGGAGCAGATCAAGGAGCTGATAGACAGGAACTCCCAGCTGGAGCAGGAGAACAACCTGCTGAAGAACCTGGCCAGCCCTGAGCAGCTGGCCCAGTTCCAGGCGCAGGTGCAGACAGGCTCCCCCACCTCAGCCACCCAACCTGGGGTCCTGGGAGGGCCTCAGGCCTCCGCACAGAACCTCCCGCCACCCAACCAGGGCACGGGCCCTACCGCCTAACTCTGGGACCATGAGAGAGAAGAGAGGAGGAGGAGGAGGAGGAGGAGGAGGAGGAGGAGGAGGAGGAGGAGGAGGAGGAGGAGGAGGAGGAGGACCAGGAGGGGAGTAGGAGGGTGAAGTTGCTTGGATGGAAAGGCGGACATCCATTGGAAGATTTACACACACAAAAAATCCTACACTATACTGTGAACTGACTCAACTTTTTAAACACACGAGATGTGCCACCATCACAGAGGACAGAGGAAGAAGGCTAGCTGGTCGTGGAAATCGGACGCAAACTGGCTGTTCTTTTTTTATTATTGATTATTGGTCGATGTACATTTTTTTGTTGACTTTCTTTTCCCATTATGTCTTTTTTTTGTTTTGTTTCTTTGCACATATTTAATCGTCAGAGATGTCGACTTGGCTGCGTCGGTGCTCTACATTCAGGAGCTTTATTTGCCTCCGACAATCAGTGACGGCGACGTGACTGCATGCCGACTGAGCCAGTAGCCACAGATGCTGGGTGGGGGCTCGGGAGAGTCCCGAGGCGAACAATCTCCCACTGAATCTTGGCTGGGTGCAGGAGAAAAAAAAAAACATCACAGCTCGCATGTGAAAGGGGCTTTTTTTTTGTGTTCCTGAAAACAAAGAGAAAAGACGAAGAAAAAAAAAATGACGTTGACGCTCTCAACAGTGACTCTGGAAATTGTGCTGTTGTTGCCACATTTGCCCTTCCATTTTTTTAATAGTGTTATGTTTTCCTTCTGTTTAGTTTTTGTTAATGTTAATTTTTCCTAGCTGTGTTTAATAAAAGGACAAGCACTTTCTTGTAGGAGACTAACCCAGAAAATGAGAGAAGACATACAAATCAAGGACCATTTAGTTTAAGACACCCATCTGGAATGGGGGTTCAGTGGGGTTCAGAACCATAGTCAGAACCATAGTTACCTTTTTTTTTTTTTTAAACAAACAAAAACTCCACTCCCCTTAGACATCAATTTTCCCAATGGGGGGTGGCGGCGTTAACCTCGCATAGTTATGCTTCAGTGTTGCAACTTTGATATTGTCATTCCTTCCCTGTGAAGTCAAGACACTCATACTCTTAAACAGGAATCTAAGAGGGGATTGAAATTTGGGGGCGCCCGCACACTTTGAGGTGAAATGTACGGGCGGGGAGGGTGTTTCACTAACAAGTGGTAGTGAGATTTGTATGTATTTTTGGTGTGTAATTATTGTATGTGGTCTGCAAGAGCGTGGAATAGCAGAAGAGGAACAATACCTCCACACTCTAGGGATCGGACAGATACCTGTACAGTTGATCACGGGGAATAACGGAGCACAACATGACTGCAGCGTCGTCGCGCGACGAGGGAGCAGCACACACAAAACGGACTTTCACTGACAACCACAGGAATTACTTTTGCACTGGTTCCTCAACACAGTTGTTCACATAAGTTATTATGTGTGGGAATCCATGCAAAAAAAAGAATATGTACTGCCTTACTGCTTCAAGCATTCTGGATGTACTACAAACCCATTTATCTCGATACTCAACGCTACACAGATCTCCCAAGTGATTAAGCATCTTGTCAGACCACCTCAATATTTCGTGCATGTTATGCCCCCCCCCCCCCAACCCCCAAACCACACCAGAAATGTGACGTAATACAATTGCACTAAACAGTTGCACCTCGACTTTAATAAAATGAAAATAAACTCAAAAAGGAATCTCCTGTGATCTATTATCCCTCTCTTCCCATTCATAGTTGGTGGAGTGTTGATGGTTGATGTGGTAAATGCGAGTCACATCCCTGCAGTGCTCTGATTGGACCGTGTTCTCCACACCCCCAATAGCTCCGCCCCCTGTGGCCCTCACGTGTTCATACATGCTGGGATCATCCCGCCTCAAACTGGTTTGCCAGTAGGGCAACTGACAATGGATGACTTGATTTAACCACTGCATAATACTGATGGAAATGGCCTGTATGCTTTCCTTTTCTGCACATATACAGACAAACATCTCATCTCTATATATATTTTTAATTTTCCCTATGCTTTGAAATAGACATTAATGGAAATTATTTGTATTCAATAAGAGGATTGATTCCAGTAGCCTAATCTATAGGGATAGTTTATACTCTGCACATGACATCAGCCTCACTCTTCACTGAACTCTGCAGATTTCTCTCTAAACGTTAAGCGTAAGGTGACTGAAACATTAAGTCCTCTGTAAGATTGTAAGTAGTATCAAAACATTGTGCCAATGCCTTCTAGGGATACTGTGCCCTCCATGTGCAGTTAATGTGGCCAAACATTGGTCATGTATTCTCCTTTGTTTTTGCTTTATAAGAAAAAAGTTACAAATGTTTCCCTTAATACATGATCCTGTGCTAAAACAGGCCTAGGCCACATCGAGCTGGCGAGACGTCTGACTTCTGAGCTTTGACTGCTAATCCTGCTCAGAGGGCACATAGCTTTCACAAATCCCTTCCATGGCGTCATCAAGGAACAGAACATAATACCTGCATCAGGTGCTCCACATGCCAAAATACTGATGGATAAAAGTATTAAGCAGATGGGTTCCAATAACAGATTTGAAAAAGGACAAATAGTGGATACAAAGGATCTTCCTGAAGGCAGGGTGAGGACTCACAAACAACAGATTTTTACAATTATCAAAAATATACTTGACATATCATGCCCCTAATGTTAATGTAAAGTAATACTGAATGATATTACAAACAGTTACAATAACACACAGTATCTATTCAGGTAAAATAGGCACTACTCTTGTTATTGCATCTCTTATTGCTTAACTTTGTATAGGGAATCCATACTGTGCTGGGTCTGCTTCCCTCTCCATAGTTTCCCCTGAACCTCCATTAACCCTGTAGCTGAATGGGGACATGCTTCTGCATGCTAAGCAGAGGGCCAAGTTCACTCGTTTTTGTGCTGTTGATACCAACAAGCCGAGCGAGTGCGCACTACGTCATTATTGTACTGAGTGCATGCAGTGGTGTAGTCCAGGGTACACGGAGTATACCGACAAAAAAATTCAGTCAGCATTGCGTATACTAACTTCTTAAAACAGAGCGTTTATCCTGTGCTGTAGGCTATGTGCTGCTCTAAAAAATAGCGAAATTAAGAGTATACCCACTTGTCCAGGGACCACTACACCACTGAGTGCATGCAAACTACTGCATGCGCTGTTTTGCAGATGCGCAGTGAATACAGACATGTCCGTACAGACACAATATGATCCTGCAGCACGAATGAACGGACTGTGCGGGTGGCGAATTGTGCGTAATCCGGAACCGTGCGGAGACCGTGTCCGCAGAAGTCCACCAAAAGCTTCACGACTGACATTTGAAACCCATATCTCCGCAAGCATGAGATGTTGTATAGGGGACGCATAAAGAACTTGCCTGATCTGTCCTCCTTTTGGGGGGAGAATATCACATTTAAGGTTTACACACCAGTGTAAAAGGCAAACATTTCTCATTGGCTTTACATCTTCTTTCCCTACTGAAGTGCTTCAGGTAAATGAACTCGGGGTGTCTGTGCCCTGTGGTGTGGGAGACGGGCTGATGGCCTCCTGCAGATCTGTTTACATTTACATTTAGTCATTTAGCACACGCTTTTATATCATATATATTTACATTTACATTTAGTCATTTAGCACACGCCTTTATATCATATATATTTACATTTACATTTAGTCATTTAGCACACGCCTTTATATCATATATATTTACATTTACATTTAGTCATTTAGCACACGCCTTTATATCATATATATTTACATTTACATTTAGTCATTTAGCACACGCTTTTATATCATATATATTTACATTTACATTTAGTCATTTAGCACACGCTTTTGTCCAAAGCGACGTACAAGGGAGAGAACAGTCAAGCTGTGAACAAAGTAGACCTAGTGTAACAATACATTCAATTTTACATAAGAATCAGAACAAGTGCATGAATGTAACTGTAAATGCAACCAACATGGAACTACGAATGAGAATAGTCTCGATTGCCGTACTTCGCAAGTGGCAGTGCTAAACGACGCTCATTAGACTAGCGCAGCATCCTGGGGTTAACATTCGCCCTTACAAGAGCAATTAAGTTTCTCGCCCAAAGCAAGGAAATATATAGTATTGGGGAGTGACAGGATTAATGTAACGTTGTTTTAGAATATATTCTAAATATTTAGAATAGAGCATATAGGAGGAACTGTATTGAGATATAGTTTGGCTACATTTTAAATTGGTGGTAATCAGAATACAGTGACGCAGTGAAGGGATTACCTTTTTAAATCGTTATGCAGGCTGCTCGCTCTCAAATTCAAATATTTTCTTAACTCAGCGTTTCTCAAAGCAACACCGGTCTGCGAGCAGGAACCTGCCACATTGCCCACTGCCACAGTCAATGCTTGGGGTTTCTATCCCTTGCCAGGTCCCTGCACTCTTTACTGAACCTCTTCGTAACTTTTTATTCTTGCTGTCTGAGTTGCGTTTTTAAAGCAAGCAAGTCTGTTTGTCTTTCTAAGGAAATAAGAATGATGACTGTATTATTTCTTGCCAAAACATGTTTTAAAATGAAGTCTGATTTGTTAGGTTAGAGGTTAGCCTATATTGTCTAAAAGCTGTTCAGGTTCTGATACATCTCTTAGATGCATCCTTACTCTTTCTCTAAAAGCCTAAGCCTAAATAAACACCTCTCAAGTTTGTGTTGGGAATGTAAAATCAGTCTATCATGATGCAGGCCAATACATCCAGCCAGCAAGTTGTATGCCAGTCATTGGTCCAGATTTCTTGACACAGTGTTCTACAAAAATGTATGTCCCCTTTCAATTAAGTTTATTTATTTATTTGGGCATTGTTTATTGTTGTAGAAATGTATGTGCAGACAAACCATTGCTGTTGTATGTTCTTTGTATAACATTTCTACCCCAAAAGGGTGTCGTGGGTTGGTGGTGGTGGTGGGGCTGTGGGGTTGGTGTTAGTGGTGGACCTTCCAACCTCAATGTCTGACATAACTGTTTCATCCACAGCTAATAACATGTCAGACAATGCTGACGTCATCCTAAGCATTTAGAATATGTTACTCACCTTGAGTTCTCTAACGGAATATGACAATTTAGGACATGCATTCAGTAATCTGTAGTGGAACACATTTTAAAGGTCACCCTTCCAACTCTTAAGATAAACGAGGTGTGCATTGACCATGGGTTAATTTTGAACAGAGTCGTCGCTGGTATGTGAGTTACAGCCATAAGCCACTGTGAGCTGAACACACGGAGAGCTTTTCTAAAGACTTATCCAGGTCTTCCTGTTTACTTTGCAGCGGACGGCTCCAAGGAGAAAGAGCTCGTCAGATCTCACAAGCAGAGCTCCAGTGCATCAGTAAACAGGAAATCTATCACGTAAATAAATGTGAATAAACATTTACCCGATGTATGAGCAGAGAGCGTCTCCAACACGCAAGGACTAATTAAATATCTAAATTTAGCCTTTGTTTAGTGTCACTAACCTTTAAAAGCAGATTTAAACGTGTCTTGTGGTTTTTGTCTCTAATCTTTGTGGGGACATGATCATTAAGCTGTATTTTCATGGAGATGTTTGATTTACCCAATGTTTTAACCTTGTACTAGCCTGGATACCAGCCTGAACTCCGCCCACAAAATTTTTGGTCCGGGAGATTCAGTCTGGAGTCGAGCTAGTTGGGAGGGTTTAAACGGCCCCGAAAAGGGATCTGACCATTCAAATTGTAAGGGCGGGCTTTATACGTTGATGGACAGACATAGATAGATTACCGGTATACATCGAACAAAGATGGCGCCGTCTCGGGAGCTTAGTGGGACATATTTGATATGATTTAAGGTATCTACACGACTTTTTTTATGTCTACATTGACTCGGTTAGTTGTGTATACGCAACACCAATGTTGCCTAGGATTGTAGGTCTTAACTTATGCACTCTAGACCATTATTGAAAGGTTATGCTAACAGCGTAGACAAAAAGAACATTAGAACTAATGGTAGCTTCTAGCCTTGAGTGCTAATTAAGTAACGTCTCAACAGATATTGACAGCGCATTCATTTTGAAAGAGGAACAGAGAAACGCGATCAAGGCATTTGTCGATTGAAAAGATGTTTTTGCCGTCCTTCCTACGAGATCAGGTAAAAGTTTAATCTATCAGATGGTAATAATACTACGTTGCTCTGATTGGTTCTAGGTATCCAATTCAGCGAAGAGGAATTTTCTTTCCTGGTTCGTTGAAACACGCCCCATAATCACAGCCCAGTGGTCCGGTCTCAGACTCATATTCTGACTAGAATTATGAGTATGACATCGTCAGGCTAACCTTGTACGCCTTGTAACGGAAATGTGAAGATCACTCCAAAAGAAGTAGCTGAAATATTTATTTGATGTGATCACTGAAATACCAGGCCTCAAGAGACTCACCAAATGTCACCACGTACCTACCCACTCAACCATCCACCCCACCCCATACACACACCGCCCCACATACACACACACCGCCCCCCACGCCCAGACACATATGCAGACACAAACGCTTGGGCTACTTACAGTCTGCCATCACAGACGTCTGAGAGGACATTTAATTATACGCTGCAGACTCAATAACATGTCTGGCCTCATAACACTTCCCCATAACTCACAGGATCGAATCAGGACCATTACAGCGAGGGCCGAGCAGAGCTTTCCATTCAAACAGCCACAAGGAAAAACATAACTTACTAGGTTGCGACCTTGATAGACATATCAATCTGGGGACTTATTTTCATTTAGTTTCAGGGATGCAGCTAGTTAATGATTGAAGGGAGGTGGTTTCTCTGCTAAAAAATTGAACAACCAAAACATTTCTAACGCTTTTTAGACTAGCTTCCAAGGGGGAGGGAGAGGGGTAGTGTTTTTTCCCACAGCAGGGAACCTTTTTCTGGGGGATGTCACTGAAAACATGTCTTGTCTCAATTGGGGTAGGTCAAACAATCCCAGCCGCCCTGCTCCCCTCCCCACCAATTCGCCCAGGTCCCCCCCGACTGTCTGTGTGTCTGCCTGTCCGCCTGTGGTGACCTACTATCAAGCACAGCTGGGGACTTCAACAGTGCGAAGGGTAAAACATATGCAGACAGAACTGCTGACTGGACCTGCACAGGAGGTATGTGCTCCTCTACGTCAGCCGCTATGTGCTGGCAGTTTGCAATGACACGATGTACTGTATGGGGAGCACTTTTAAAGGACACCTTTTTTCTTTTCTTTTTCTCTTTTGTTTGTTTGGTAGAAGAGCATCAAAGCAGAAGGGTGATTAAATACTTTTACATCATACATTATGCAGTGATTATATCATACGACATTATGCAGTGAATGTGTGGGGTGTGCTTGAAGTGCAAGGTCCAACCTTAACATACAAATCTGTCCTGTTTGGGCACACAATGGATTTGAACTTGTCCAAGGACAACATTCTTTAGACTGAAGACCCTGTGAACTGACTGACCGATGCAAAACAACCAACCGCAAACCACGGCAGTTGGCTGGCTTATTTTGAAATACGTTTTCAAAGCTCTACTTTATTATTGTCATTTCATTATTATTATGTCTTTGTTGAGTGGGGAAATTGCTGTGTGGGTGTAATATGCCACATGACAACTGGCTTGGTAAACAAACCTTTGTTACCTGGCGCTTGGATTCTGGGAATGCTGAAACTCCCCTGTGACTGACATCAGGCCCGTCTCATAAGAGATGACATGATGGAGAACAGAGCTGTCACCCAATCAGATGGCCAGGGCACTCTGTGGGATTAGTCAGAGACTACTTGAGTCTGACTGCTGTGTTTGCTTGGGTTATTCTCTGTTGTTTTTACCATGTTAGACCATTTTATGATAAACAGTAAATATTAGGGATGTGAATCTTCACCATCAAGGCGATACGATACACATCTCGATACACTACCAACGATTCGATACATTCACGATTCATGGAATTACCAGTGATAAGATACGATACGATTCTCCTACCTCCTGCGATACAGTACGATCTAATTTTAAAACAATGCGGTCCAGTGCAATACGATACGATACGATACAATACGATGCGATGCAATGCAGAAGAAAAGTACACCATGGAATACATAGTTCAAGTTATGGCACTTGAAGCATTAAAGCTGGCTGTGCCTTTTATTTTGAAACAAAGGAAGTACAACTTAGAGAGTAATTCATTGTAGGTCTCTGGAACTTTAGGATACAAGTGTAACCTTTAACAAAAATTCAGATT
>NC_137922.1:365000-372500 GCF_963457725.1 Sprattus sprattus | reverse complement strand
GCGCCGGCGATTTAATGATTCCTTTCAATTGCAGATGCCGCAAACTACTGTTACAGGGCGGCGACGTCCGTTAACAGCCGAAGGTTTAATACATTCAACGTAAAATGAGCAAGCGTGCACTTTCTGCAGACTGGTCGAGTCGGTGTTTGCAGCGTGCTCTTCAACGTACGCACATTTGCCCCGCAGTCTCGACATCAAAAAAGGCACTTCGCTTTGGTGTACTTCACCATCAGCATTTTGTAAGAGACTGTTTGGGCACCCAGCCAAACTCTGAGAGGAGAAACACACACACACACACGAAGCACACCCACACACACACACCCACACACACCCACACACACACCCACACACACACACACTCGCAAACACCCACGCAAGCACACACACACACACACACACGCAAGCACACACAGACACACAGACCAATAAAGACTCTCTCACACGCACCTTCACACTCATGCATACACGCCCTCACCCTCACCCTCACATCTCACAAACACAGGCTCAGGCACACGCCCCCTCTGAGTGAGTAAGATAAACAAGAACAAAGGCTGTCTGGGGAGCCTCGTGATCCCCCTGAGAGAAACTGGGATTATCAGATTAGGTCCAGCCGGACCCTAAAACAGCACCCCTAAAACAACTGACACTCATCCCTCAGAGCGCACACACACACACACACACACACACACACACACATACACACACACAGATAGACACACACCCACAGACAGACACACACACACACACACACATGCACTGATCCACAAACGCCCTTGCCCAATCTCACCTCCCACCTAGTACCCTCCTGGCCTCTAAACCCAGCCGCACTCCTCTACGTCAACCCCCCAAAACCATCAATGTACTCCCAGACTCCATACAGCCAGCAGCAGACCCAATGTAGTCCCTCCTGAATCTGTGTCTGCCCCACCACACCCTGTTTTCCTGTTGAATACCTCTGCTCTTGTAACCCCCCCCCCCCCTCTTGTAACACAGCCACTGTCTGCCCAGTCAGGTCAACCTGTGTGTGCGCCACATCTAATGACAAAGAGGAAGCCTTGGCTGGCAGACACACAGCCAGACAGACGAATACCCCTCGACAGAGGAAGGTAGGATTACACACTAATGCCCTGTTTGTGTTTGCCATCACCCCCCCCCCCTCCTGACTGCTTACAAAAAAAAACATCATCCTGTGAGAAAGAAAAAGGAGAAGGAAGAGAGAAAGAGAGAAAGAGAGGAAGGGGGGGGGGCAACAGAGCTGAGCTCATCTTATTTGTTGTTTACTCAGGGACACAGGAAACAGTATGATGCGCAGTGTTTTTATTCTATCTGGCTTTGCAATCTTAGATTGTTTTGACGGGGATGTAGTCTCTGGGAGGACAAAAAAGTCATGAAACCCTGCTGGCACACACACACGCACGCACGCACACACACACACACACACACACACACACACTAAATAGAGGCTCAATGTCACCCAACTTCAAAGGGAGTGAGAGTTGTAAAGCACTGGTTGACAGACCCTTCTAGGTTCTTCCCAGCTGTAACGTATCTGTACCAGATTGGGGCCAGATCTGTTTTGGAGTCGTCTGCTGCCTGCATTGAAGGTGCTTTCAACGATTCTGGTGAAATAGATTCTGGTTGTTGATATTTGAGCTCAACAGTTCATTCAAATTACACCTCTGCCTTCCATGCAACCTGTTGACTCGGTACGAGCCACTGTGTTTGTTTCCAATTAACAGTGCCGGGACTGTGTACAAACACTGCAGACACACTACAAACACAGACACACTGCAGTCCACACAAAAAATGACAAAAACTTTATTGGATTAGAATGGCGGTGTTCACCTTTAAATACAGTCACTCTGTTGGAACACCTGCTTTTGCTCTGACTGAAGTAGTAGTGTGTCTTGGTGTCAAAACATGACCTTAAAGATCTCTTGACAACTGAGATGTAAACATGTCTGCCGTTGACACACAAAAAAAAAAAAAAAACACTTTTGCGATGTGAGGAAGGAATTTGCTAATCTGTAAAACGTGACCTGCCCTGCCGCCACAGCAAATGCCATTCTCAAAGCCGCGGGTGGGTGGAATGCACCGGGGTGTGTTTTTCAAAACTTGGTTCACCTGGAAAGCTGGAGCTAAGCACAGGTACGCCTCTCTCCCCTCACCTGTCTGGATCCGGCCTCTAATGACATGAGACAGGAAAGACCCTGTGCACAAGAAAGGGGGCCTTTTTTACGCCGTCATAAAAATAAAAATACACAAGTGTGGAGAATGACAGCTGACCTACATTCCTGCGTGTGTTTTTCAGACGGTGCTGCCCGTTGCCAAGGTGCCATCGCCCTGGAAACGAACTGGCGGCCCTTCATGTCTGTTTTTCTTTCTTTTTTTTTTTTTCTTTTTTAAATTGGGCCGTTGACAAATCCGTAAATGGCCGGAAAACTGGTGTGAAGCTGAGGGCTGCGTGTGTGTGTGTGTGTGTGTGTGTGTGTGTGTGTTATGTGAAGGGTGGGTCAGTAAATGAGATGGGGGTTCGTAGGATGAGAGCAATGAGAGGCCAGTTAAGACGGATGCATTGAAATTCTGGGACAATTCAGATCTCTCACATACAGGCGGATTTAATAATGAAGTTATACAGTAAAAGAAGTAATAAACTCAGAAAGTAAAGTAATTTAGGAGGAGATATAAGAGAGATAAAAGAGTATGACAACGGAGAACAGGTAGCCTACTTTCCCAAGAATGCTATGCATCAACATCTAATTAATGTTGACATTTAAAATACAAATGGGAGTCTATTACGATCAGGCATTAGCATGCATTCTCAGCATTTAAGAAGTTTCACTTGCAGGGTGGTGTCGATACGCTGTTGAACATGTTGACATTTATTTTTGGCAGGTCTTCTTGTGCCAGAATCAAAGCTTAGAGTGTATAGCCAGCCAGGAACTTCAGCTTTTGGCTAAGACTCAAAGCTGTGGGTTCTATTTTCCAAAACAAAACAGTTTCTGTCGGTTAAATGTTTACCTGGAAGGAATACCAAACAGTCACAGTGAACAACTGTAGACTGTCTAATGTTGTGAGAACATGTGGACGACTCTTGATGATTGTCTGACTTAACTGATTTTGCCATATGAATTAAGTTTAAAGTCTTAGGGCCCTATCTTGCACCCAGCGCAATTGACATTGTCACCGACGCATGTATCATTCCTATCTTGCACCCGGCGCACAGCGGGATTTTCCCTCCAGAGGCGCGCGTCGAAATTAACTTGCGCCGACATGGGCGGGGGCGGAACAGAGAAGGCGTTTCTCAGGCGCAAGTCTTCCTTTGTGGTATCTTGCAGTTTCAAAACGACAGTGCGCCGTTGACCAGAAAAAAGCTAGTCTAATGTCAGAGGCGCATTGTGTAGAGTCTGTGGCGGGTATTCAGACGCTATTGCGTGTGCTTGGCCGTACAGTATAGGACCTATAGGCTACACTTTACTTCTGTCGTCTACACGAGAGATTTACACCAATTTTTTGGCAAGCCATATATAATTACAAGGAAAATAAAGTATTTACCACATGAGGAAATCATTGTGATATCCATATCCAAGATATTTTAAAAATAGGCATACATCTAGCGTGCACATTGACCCAAATGATTCAGGTTAAATGAAGCTGCGTGACATTTGATTTATTGTATGGCTTTGTTGCATTAATTTCATGCCAGTATTATTATAAATCTTGTAAACTCATCTCTGTTTATGTGGACTTTATTTATGTACCTTGGGTTTGGTCAGCTGGTGCACTGGGTTGGGTGCCGATTTCCATGCCCCCAAATCCCTGCACGCTCTCAGGCGTGAGGGTAGACGTGGCGATGTCCTCTGCTGCCGTCAGGTCCTGGGTCGAGGCAGATCCACCTCCCGTGAGGCCACGAGAAAGTGTGTTACCTGCCAGCTTGGATTTCCCACGTCTCCGGACGTCATTATAGCGTTTTCGGCACCTTTTTCGGGTGCCCCGTAGCAGAAACAATCACAGCAATATCTTCCCATGCTTGCTTGACTTTGCTTTTTTTACAAAGCCATACAATAAATCAAATGTCACGCAGCTTCAATTAACCTGAATCATTTGGGTCAATGTGTACGCTAGATGTATGCCTATTTTTAAAATATCTTGGATATGGATATCACAATGATTTCCTCATGTGGTAAATACTTTATTTTCATTGTAATTATAATGGCTTGCCAAAAAATTGATGTAAATCTCACGTCCGTCTCCTCGGCTGTGAACTTTTCCGGTCTTCCTCCAGGTAATTCCGCCATTATAATAACAAGCCGCTATGAAATATGCGCTCCTCGCTCTTAAAGGGAATGTGAGATGACGCTCTGATTGGTTTATTGCATATTACGCCCAAACCACACCTATGGCTGAGTAACCTCCTTTGGACCAACCCATTTGACATTTGCGCCGGGCGCAAATGTGTTTTTTCCGCCGCTATAATAGCAAATGCGCCATAGAGCCGCCCACACAGCTACTTGCGTTTGGCGCCATCCTACTTGCGTTTCTGATCGTCTAAATAGGGCCCTTAGTGTGTGAATTGGTCTGTGTGTGTGTGTGTTTTGGAGGAGGTTTGAGGAGTTGAGGTAGAAGGAGCCCTGCTGTCTACATGTTCTTGACATCATACTGTATGTGTTATTGGTACTCTGCAAGGCCCTGCTGGCTACATGTTCTTGACATCATACTGTGCACCTCAAACAGAGAGACCCTCCCACACATTCACACGTGTATGACACATATTTTCTAATATAGCATTCAGCCTTAAACACGTAAACACTCAAGGTTCACAACACACACACACACACATTTACACACATCTGGCAGACAAAGCAATTTATAACCATCACCTGTGTAGTTTAACCTAAGTATTGTAAGCCTCACGGTCATTCACACTGATTTTGCAATACACACAGATCTGTTGTTTTAGTTGATTTTAAAGTAAGTTACACATTTAAAGGATGACAACTATGGATATCCAAGGCTCAGTCTAAGCAGTGATGTTTATTCTGCACTTTGATAGTGCTGCTCTCCAAACAGTCTCCCTTCATACACCTCTCATGTAGGCTTCATTGTGTGTGTGTGTGTGTGTGCGTGTGTGTGTGTGTGTGTGTGTGTGTGTGTGTGTGTGTGTGTGTGTGTGTGTGTGTGTGTGTGTATGTGTGTGTGTGTCTGTGTGTGTCTGTGTGTGTGTGCGTGTGTGTGTGTGTGTGCGTGTGTGTGTGCGTGTGTGTGTGTGTGTGTGTGTGTGTGTGTATGTGTGTGTGTGTGTGTGTGTGTGTGTGTGTGTGTGTGTGTGTGTGTCTGTGTGTGTGTGTGTGTGTGTGTGTGTGTGTGTGTGTGGCTGAACCCCTGCTATCCTGCTTGTTTGGCTCTCTGTAGAGTGAAGACAAAAGCTGGGCTTGATACTGTACATTACACCATGTCCCCTCCGCTACAAGACACACCCCCTCCCTCACGCTGAACCCTCCCACTTCCTCCTGGTCGCCGTGGGGATGGGGAAGGGACGGGGAAGGGAGCGTTGGGGCGGAGGGGGTGGGAATGGGTGGGAATGGGTGCAAGAGTCCAGAGAGTCTCTTCCTAAACGCTTAGTCTAGCTACGCACAAGGTCACTGGCTAAATACACTCACACATGTAACAAACGTGCACCAAACTCTTTACTCCTACACACAAGGTCAGCGTTCAGGCAGTCATCAGGCAGCATCCTGTTTGTTTATGGGGTGTGTAGGGGGAAAAAACAGGCTCTTTCTTCAGAGGCAGTTCTCCCCTTCTCTCGCTCAGGTTTATACCTCTCCTCCCACTATCCTGTTTATATCACAAACTCTCCCCTTTTCCTGAGGCATAATCATATGCATATACACATGTACATATATCTACCATATACATATCTACAAAGATATCTCTACATATACATCTATGTCCCTCTGTCTGTCTGTCTGTCACCTCTTTGTATGCCCTTGAGTTTCCACAACCATGATTGATCTGAACCACCTTTCTCCTTCTCTCTGTCTCTCTCTCTGCCCCTGCTTGTCAGCTTGCCTGTCTGTCTGTCTCTGTCTGTATCCTTTTGTCTGTCTGTGCCTTCTCTCGTTCTTTCTCTCTCTCTCTCTCTCTCTCTCTCTCTCTCTCTGTCCTATTTAATCTTGTGTGGCACTGTTTCAGAGGGAGGCACGGGCATATCTGTCATGATTGGAAATTAGTGGCTCAGCCTCTGACAGATGCTCTGAGGCACATGATCGTGACTAGGAGAGAGAGAGAGAGAGAGAGAGAGAGAGAGAGAGAGAGAGAGAGAGAGAGAGAGAAAGAGAGAGGAGAGAGGGGGGGGCGGTAGGAGAAAGAGAGAGTGAGACAGAGATGGCAAGGGAAGAGAGAGATTGAGATACTGCGTAAGAAAGAGGGCTGAGGGAGACGCAGAAACAGTAAGAGAGAAAGATGGAGAGGGAGAGAGAGAGAGAGAGAGAGAGAGAGAGAGCGAAAGACGGAGAGGGAGAGAGAGAGAGAGAGAGAGAGAGAGAGAGAGAGAGAGAGAGAGAAAGACGGAGAGGGAGAGAGCGGGACAAAGAGTGAGAGAGCGATACAAATAAAATGAGAAAGAACGGGGAGGGAGAGAGGTAAACAGAGAGAAGAATATAGAGCATATAGAGGAGAGATAGAAAGAGGCTCTAGAGAGAAGGATGGATAGCGTGAGAGACAGAAGGCAATAGAAAGAGAGAAAGAGGTGTCTGCTACCGATCTGAAAATGTTCTGCTCTGATGGTGGCTCCCACTGAAGATTTAGGTCACTGAGAAAAGTGGGCCGATCTCTCTTTCTCTCACTCTCTTTCAGTCTCTATCTCTCCCCCTATCTCCCTCCCTTTCCTCTCCTCTCCTCTCCTCTCCTCTCCCTCTCGTTCTCTCAACCCAGAGTCAATGGTGCCCCCTCTTTCTGATGTAAAGGCAGTGAAAGGGGTCTGGGGCTTTTGTCAGGAACACAGTGTTCTAGCACACACTGTGCAGTCCCACACACAAACACACACTCACACATGCACACTCACTCCAACACACTCTGTCAGGCAGAGTGCTCAAGGCAGCATAGGGAGACATCACACCCGTCTTTACAGCATTCCCAATCCTTTGCACACCATTCACATTTATTAAGGTGCGCGTTCAATTTATTTCCAATTCTCTGCTTACTCTGCAATTCAATTAGGACAGTCAGACAAAGAGCCCAGGGAACAGTGGCCGTTCATTTATTCACCATGCCTTTATCCATGGAGAAACATGACTAATTAACATGTTCGGGACTATTTCCATTAGACATGATCTGTATGTAAGAAATGCTGCCTGTTCATCTATTATTGTGCATGATGGTCTTAAGCTGTGCATTCGACAGTCTTGTATGACTGTTTGTATGTGTCATGGCACCATGCGCACATACAGCGCAAGCACCCTGTGTTAATCATTTACATGGAATTAGATCTGTCAGCGTTGC
>NC_137922.1:282500-360000 GCF_963457725.1 Sprattus sprattus | reverse complement strand
AGTTACTCGGGTGTGGTATTTTCCATTGGGGATGGGGGTGGGAGGCCTCTGTCACAAAATATATGTTGGTAGGGTTGAAATTCGGAAAAACTTCAGACCCACTATTTTCACATTTTGTTATGTTGCCGCCTTAGGCAACAATGCAAAAACAGAATTTAAACATTTTTTTGTTGTAAATTTAAACTAAAATTCATCATACTGACATAAGTATACTCAGTATGCAACAAGCTTTGTACACCTGGATTTGGGGATTTTCTGTCATTCTTTTCTGCAGAACCTCTCAATGTCAGATGGGGACTGTTGGTGAACAGCCATTTTCAGGGCTCTCCAGAGATGTTCAATTGACCCTTCCGCGACCACTTCCCAAAACGGTAACTGATCAATCATGGGTAATCAATTGGGTACAAGTCAGGGCTTGAGCAGGTTGGACCAGGTTTTTCTAACGGATATCTCTGTACTTTGCTCCATTCAGCTTTCCCTTTACCCTGACCAGTCACCCAGTCCCTGCCACTGCAAAGGACACCCCCACCACCATGCTTCGCCGTTGGGGCTGTATTGGGCTGGTCATGAGCGGTGCCTGGTTTCCTCCAGATATGATGCTTAGAAAAGAGGTCACACAGTTCAATCTTGGTTTATCATTACACCAGAGAATTGTGACTTTCACTGATAAGAGACTTCCGTCTGGCAACTCTGCCATAAAGCCCAGATATGTGCAGTATTACAGTAATGGCTGTCCTTCCGGAAGTTTTTCCAATCACCACACAGGACTCTTCTTGTTTTTGCCCACCTTTCTTAGCAAGGCCCTTCTGCCCTGATTGCTCAGTTTGGCCCAGCCTCCATCTGTAGGAAGTGTTCTGCTTGTTAAAAACTCCTTCCATTTAATAGTTATGGAGGCCACTGTGCTCTGGAGAAGGCAGCAGAATTAGTTGTAACCTTTCCCAGATCTGTGCCTCGACACAATCATGTGTCTGAGCTCTGCAGACAGCCCCATTCACCTCGTAGTTAGTTATTTGCTCTGATATGCATTGCCAGCTGTGACACCTTATGTAGATAGGTGTGTGCTTTTCCAAATCATGAACAATCAATTGAATGTACCACAGGCAAATCATGAACAATCAATTGAATGTACCACAGGCAAATCATGAACAATCAATTGAATGTACCACAGGCAAATCATGAACAATCAATTGAATGTACCACAGGCAAATCATGAACAATCAATTGAATGTACCACAGGCAAATCATGAACAATCAATTGAATGTACCACAGGCAAATCATGAACAATCAATTGAATGTACCACAGGCAAATCATGAACAATCAATTGAATGTACCACAGGCAAATCATGAACAATCAATTGAATGTACCACAGGCAAATCATGAACAATCAATTGAATGTACCACAGGCAAATCATGAACAATCAATTGAATGTACCACAGGCAAATCATGAACAATCAATTGAATGTACCACAGGCAGATCATGAACAATCAATTGAATGTACCACAGGCAGATCATGAACAATCAATTGAATGTACCACAGGCAAATCATGAACAATCAATTGAATGTACCACAGGCAGATCATGAACAATCAATTGAATGTACCACAGGCAGATCATGAACAATCAATTGAATGTACCACAGGCAGATCATGAACAATCAATTGAATGTACCACAGGCAAATCATGAACAATCAATTGAATGTACCACAGGCAGATCATGAACAATCAATTGAATGTACCACAGGCAGATCATGAACAATCAATTGAATGTACCACAGGCAAATCATGAACAATCAATTGAATGTACCACAGGCAAATCATGAACAATCAATTGAATGTACCACAGGCAAATCATGAACAATCAATTGAATGTACAATCAAGATGTAGAAGAGAAATGGGAGGCACTGGGCATACATTTCAAGTGCCGTGGGGGGGGGGGGGGGGGGGGGGGGGGGGGGGCGGGGCGGGGTGAATACATGTTTCAGATACAATTTAAAAATCTCAAAAATCCTGTTTTTGGTTTGTCATTATGTGGTATTGAATGCAGACTGATGAGGGGGGAAATAAATGTTAACGATTTTAACACAAGGCGGCAACAAAAAGTGAAGGGGGTCTGAATACCTTCTGAATGCACTGTATACCATCCTGTAAACTTAGGTGTGTTCATGTGTATAGTACGCTCTGAGTGTGTTTGTGTGACCATGAGGATGGATCTTTTGCACTGAACTGTTTTACGAAGATTGATATTAAGCATTAACTCTCTAAACAGCATTTTAGTGTGTGAACCTAGCTGCGAAGGCAAATATCAGTTAGTCCAGTATCTGTGTGTATACTTTATCAGTGTTCCCCGGGCTTTGTGATTCAACATTATGACTCACAGCCCTTTACAGAGAAGGCCAGTCATAATGGGAGTGGCGGTAGTTTCAGGACTATTTTTGGAGATGTTTACATAGAGTGAAACTACTCCAGTATGGCGTCATGCCCACCCTGACTTCACCAGTGGCACAAACACTCCTGACGTGGCACGCCTTATACCAGTGCCTCAGGGAGGATGTTTAATAACATACCTACCTCCACCCTCTTCCTAGCTTAAACATACATGTCCATGAGCAGAAACACACAAACATTCTCTTTCTTACACCCTCAAACCTAAATATAGCTGCCATGGGGTGACCTCTCCGTCTGTGTCTGATGAGATGGAGGGAGAAGGCGGGAGTGAGGCAGTGAAGGGGTTAACTGTCTAAGCAAGGTCTTTCAAAGAGGCACTGTTCACACTCTGTTTTTCAAAGGGCCAGGTGGTGATTCAGAGGACAAATATAAAGGCATACATACCCACGCCAGGAGGCTGGAGGAAGCACAGAGGGAGTGAGTGGGGGTAGGGGGGAAATGAATGAAGGTGTGGCTGAGGCAGCAACTTTAGAGGTGAGAGGTTCATTCAGGAGGCTTCACATAGAGTTCTGTTTTTATACAGAGACAAAGACAGAGGTGGGTGTTGGCATTGGTTTTTTAGTGATTGGCAGCTGCAGTACATCACGGCCGTGTCTTGCCACGCTTGTTTATTTAAGCCATCAATGTTGTTGGCTGTCAGTTTCTTATTTAGTAATCTGAGCAAGGTGTGCGTGTATCCTGCGATTTCAATTTAAATTCAAGCATCTGTGAGTCATTGAGGAGCCTTTGAAAGCCTAAAATGGTACGCCTCCAATGTCATAAGGCACACGGCAAGCTTCACAATAACACAAACTAGCGTCACACACAGCAGTTGATTATGTAATCTGATTTGGAAACCAAATAGCCAAACCGGTACATGATGCCTAACACTACAGCTGATTGGAGGGTTTGGAGAGCATGATGCTTAACACTACAGCTGATTGGAAGGGTTTGGAGAGCATGATGCTTAACACTACAGCTGATTGGAGGGTTTGGAGAGCATGATGCTTAACACTACAGCTGATTGGAAGGGTTTGGAGAGCATGATGCTTAACACTACAGCTGATTGGAGGGTTTGGAGAGCATGATGCTTAACACTACAGCTGATTGGAAGGGTTTGGAGAGCATGATGCTTAACACTACATCTGATTGGAAGGGTTTGGAGAGCATGATGCTTAACACTACAGCTGATTGGAGGGTTTGGAGAGCATGATGCTTAACACTACAGCTGATTGGAAGGGTTTGGAGAGCATGATGCTTAACACTACAGCTGATTGGAAGGGTTTGGAGAGCATGATGCTTAACACTACAGCTGATTGGAGGGTTTGGAGAGCAATCATTTGTTTTGGCGCTCAGTTGCTCGGCCAAGTAATCCTTTATCCCAGGTCCCACCAGTTTCCCATATCTGATGATTACACCGCAATCCATTGTACCCCGTTAAGTCCACCACGTTTTGTGTGGGCTAGGGTGAGCAGAGGTTTCAAAATAAACATTGTTCACATTGGCAAATGTCAAGGCACTGTCGGCGAGCCTGCAGAGCCGTTACCCTGGCAACGCCACTGATAGACTTGGCAAGCACTGAAGTTCGTACATTTCCTGTCAGACGAAAGTTAATGACTGAACTTCTGAAGACACCACAAACAGCCTTTTCCACTAGCGGAAAAAAGATAGACTGCTCTTGTGTCTGGGAGAAAAGGGGGGAAGAAAGGACACTTGAGAGAGATGATGTCTGGAATGGTTCTGGGCATAAAGTTTCACCATTCTCCACTTGATTCCAGAGTTTGAAAATCCCGGCCACTACCTTTCTTGGGTCAACATGCTGCCCACTTTAGTATAAAACTGAAGTGACTACACCCTTAGCAAGATCACTTAAATGATCCAAAAAAGTATCACCTTACAGCAATTGCATTACTTCAAAGTTGAACAGTAGGGCTCTGTGAAACTAAAAACTAACCATTTAGGCTGAATTTAGACGGAGACATTTTTCACACGAATCAAATCTTTTAATTCCGTAAGGATGGAGCCTGGTAACGAGAGATTTGCGTAAAGACGGAGCCACCAGATTGGGTTGAACGGGCTGTAGTACATACCCCACGCCTGTTGGTGGCGCTTTAGCGCTGCTACAGACAACTGAAAAAACTTGAAAAACGTAGAAGAAAAGTTTACACAGCACACGGTAAAGGAGCACAGCACACGGATAAACACATTACACAAGACATTCAAGCTCCAATTAGCAACATTACATTATGGTGGTTAATAAAATCAGTGGTCAGACTAAAGGTTATGCGAAAATGAATTCTATTTTCTATTGATAATAAAGAGTTTGGAACAGTACAACATGACATGTCTGTCATCCCATTTCCCATGAGGCTTTGCTCCGACCATTTTACATCAATTTATGAATAAAAAAGCAAATTAAATCGCTGGCCAATTTATATTTGTGGTCATGAAAGTTATGTAACGTCTGAATAAAAAGAATTAGATCAAGATAGGAGGCTAAACAAAAATCAGTAGGCTGGATTATTATTATTAATGAGAGTGCGTTCGAGACACACCCTGAGTCAGATGTAAAGCGACAACAAGTGTTATATATATTGGTTGGAGATCACATGTAGATCACGTGGGACAATGACGTCATCAGGTTGCATGAATCCGTGCACACGAACACCAGCCCCCGTACCAATTCAAATCTACTCACTTTCTACCCCCGATTCGGATCGTTGCGGATACCGTGTGCGTATAGAGAGTGTTCGTCTTTATGATAGGGCTATCTGTATTATGAACAGCTTGGACGCAGACAAGGTAGATTTCGTATAAACAGCACTTTAGATTAACTATATTGAAAATGCCCCACAGTGGGAACTCAAAGGAACAAGTCACTACAACCTTTTATTACTGAGATTAAAATATTTATTTCTCAAAACTTTGTATATCCACCTTTATTGTTGATGGCAAACTCAAAACCTCCTCAAGGATACCGGTTTTGCATACATTTCTGGGGGGTGTTCTTCCATTCTTCAGAGACAATATTTCAGCTGCTCTTTGCTGAAGAGTTTGTGTTGCTCAACCTTTCTCCTTAAAATACCTCTAAGGTGTTCTATCGTCAGGTGACTTGCTTAGCCAGGTCAGAGTTGAGAAACTCAAGCATGATTTTAGCAGTGTGCCTTGGATATCATGCTGGAATATTCCTCTTCTGCCTTAGCTCTAGAGACAACGCATCTGCCAGTATTTTGATATATCTCTATCTATCTATCCTCTTTCTATAGAGGTCGTCTCCGAAACACCTTTTACACTCATGCAGCCGCATATTATTACACTTAGCTCCATATCATTTACAAGCTCCATATGTATTCACTGTGGTAGTCCTGGCCAGATTTGCCAAAACATGCTGGACCCCATCTGAGACGAACAAATTCATCTTGGGCTCATCTGACAAAAGAATGTTCTTTCAATATTCATCAGGATCTTCATCTCTTTTACCCAAGTTGTGCCAGAGCAAAAACTTTTTTTTTTGCTTCAAAGTACATCGTACAGTCTGAGACTGCACAGACATCAGATTTCCATTGATAACCCCAGCGCCCAATCTGAAGCACTTTGTAGTCTGTTACTCATGGCCAGTTTGTGAAAGTAAGCAGTCCGTCATTTTAGGACGGCCACAGCGGCTCTGATGAGTATTCCTATGGCTCATTACTGTGTTTTATGTATCAAACTTCATCTATACTTTTTAATCTTTGTGAAACTCACAATCAGAGTTTTCTATTGCTCTGGACTGGCAATTCTTTCCATGATGCAGACATGTTAACAGACACAGCCCGTATGCCCAAAAGGTCCTGGTGTTCACAGGTCATTTCATACCCGTGTTCAAGCAATTAGGTTATTTGGAAATCTCAGGTGTACTCAATTTTGTTTCAGGTATCACAGGTTTTCAAACTTGTGAGTCAATGATCACAGGTGTTTTCTCTTGTTGCATTGAGTTTCTACTGTGTGGTCTGTATTTTTAATATAGTATTTCTAAAGTTTCATAAGAGAACATACCCTACTTGTTAACAGAAATAATGCAATTATTGAGAGGTGATACAATTTTGAATCACTTGACATTTAAGTGATATTGCACAGAAGAGTACTCACATCTGGTGTTTACTGTACATCTTTAGAGATCTAATATAACCATTTCATCTCTATCTTATTGTCCTATTCTCACCCATAAAGACACACAATTCAGACATTGAGAAAGAGGGAACTCTCTCCTCTCTATTATACCTTACTGTTTTAATCTGTTATGTGTCTATGTTCTTGTATCTGCTCACTTGTATATCACTTTGAATTACCATTGTGTATGGATTGCGCTATATAACTAAATGCTCCTTGCCTTGCCTATACTATAGGACTCTGCTAATAACTGTCAAACACTCTTCCTCACAACTGTCAAGGTCTGGATTAGCCCAGACAATAGCCTGTATTAACACAGATACTATAATTGGCTTCTTTAGTAATATCTCTGAACTGCTGCAGCTGAGATATGACAGATTGAGAAAAGGTGTGACTGTAAACGTTTAAGATTCCAGGTGTGGGGAGATGCACTTAACATCACACAAATCAGAGCCCCACAACAATCAATCAATCATCAATCAATCAACTATTTGAAGTTAAATGACGGAGAAGGTCAACGCGTTCCCACTTCCCAGTGCGTCACTGTTGAGCTTGTGTCCAAAGCATCATGTCCACGCTCCCCTTGTCAAGTATTTAATTTGTCGACATCCAGTGATATTTTCTTCTACTGTGGTATGACACTGTATATACCTTTTTAGATGTGTACAAGTTCCTTAAGAAACAATATATTCAAAGCATTTCTGGCAAATGTGAGCAACCACAACACATCTGCCTCGAATTTTGAGTGAGTTTTGAAGACATAATCTCAGACTCCTGGTCAAATAGTCGTGCCATTTAAGATGACAGACCCTTTCAATCATGAGCACTGAGCCATGGTTTCACAGTACTAATTATCTATCATTTTCTGTCATCATTATCTGTGTAGTCTTCTTTGATGAGATATCAGGAGTTACCGTCTTACATAAATCTCCTCAAAGTGACACACAAAGACTAATGCCTGTTGGAATGCCGAACAGTTGAAAGTAGCATTACAATTTACATAATGTTCAAAGGCAAATTAGCAAATTTGCATGTTAGCATGTAAAGGACACCCATTTATTGCGATATCTCCAACCGGGTTGTATCAGAGAGATATGTTATGTAGAAAGAAAGTAAATGTCATGAGATAGTAGTAAAACACGACTAGAGACGTGTGTGAATGAGATGGAGTAGGAGGGGTATGTGTGTGTGTGTGTGTGTGTGTGTGCGTGTGTTAGGGTGATCTGACAGTTCGCTAAAGTACAGAAGTGGCCTGGGGCTTCCGAACGCAGTGGGAAAAAAACATCTCAGGGCCAAACACATACTGGGGGGAACGGAAGAAGCACCACACAGCAACAGATGCTGGGGATTCTCCAAACAAGCACATCGCGCCCTCATTAGAGACTCAGTGAGAATGTCAGTGCATATACGCTCAGCCAGCCAATGAGGTGGAAGACAGGAATCAAGACTGCACAGGACTCGGGTGGGTTTGGTTGTGATCTGCTCCTGATCTGGCACCGGCAGTACTGGAAGGTCTTGGACAGTTGCCCAACTCTTCTGCAGTTAAGCAGATGCCTTAATTGAAAGTGACTTATCGTACAGTGAGAAGGTGTGTTTTACTGGACATGACCTCCCTGGCTGCTTTATACATGGCCTCAGTAGGTATGCTGCCAGTTCAGTTACAGGTGGAGTCAGTTAGATGGTTTGGTACACACTGTACTGTGTACGGTAAGCAGCTGTTTGCTTTCTCAAGCCAACCACTTACACGCCACATGATACCAGTATGTAATGTAATGCAACTTACACGCCACATGATACCAGTATGTAATGTAATGTAACGTACACGCCACATGATACCAGTATGTAATGTAATGTAACGTACACGCCACATGATACCAGTATGTAATGTAATGCAACTTACACGCCACATGATACCAGTATGTAATGTAATGTTGAGGAGCTGACTGGAAGGGAATCTTCATGCACATGATTGATTTAAACTATAGTAATATTTTCCTATTTTGTTAATATTTGTACATTTTCGGTAAATACTATGTTCTTCTTATATATAATGTTGTTTTATGTCCTATGCACCAACCACACCAAGTCAATTTCCTGTATGTGAGAATATACTTGGCCAATAAAAATAATTCTGATTCTGATTCTGAAAATGCAGCAGGAATACAGCATGGCATGGTTAACTCACGATGCGTTTGCACCACACAGACTTTGAATGGTCAACAACAGTATTTACAGTAAACACTCAAAACTCACTGATCAAACTCAAGTGTCGAACTCTTTTTTTGCTAAGTCATCAATCTTGCGGTTTCCTAGCTGCTGTCCGGTCCGTTCTTAATGGGGAGTGTATTAAGAACATGAATGTGTCATACCCTATGGCTCAGTAGAACGATGCATGCACTCACTGCAGTCCCAGCTCAAATGGCCCCTGCCTCCAGAACAGTGGACAGGCTCACACAAATAAAGCAACACACTCACAGGCATAGACACACACACACACACACACACACACACACACACACACACACACACACACACACACACACACACACACACACCCACACACACACACACACACACACACACACACACACACACACACACACACACACACACACACACACACACACACACTCACAGGCATAGACACACATGCATGGAAGTTCCAATTTGATCAGATGTGATCCTTTCAATCCATCTATCTATGGCCTGGAGTGATGAGAGAGAATAGAATTATTAATTTGTTTCTAAAGTTCATGTCCTTGCCAAGAACAGAACTCGCCAATGGTGGTTTGGTAATGCAAACTCCACAGGAACTGTGTGTCATTATCTATTTGACGTTCTTGATCATGTCAATCAAACTGTTTCAGTTCAATGCTTACCGTCAAATCTTAATTTCAGTGACATTGTTTCTGCCTGTTCTACACCGTATGTCAAATATGAGCTTGATGGGAATACTGAATTATGACTACATCACTGTCTTCGCAAACAGTGACTACATGTGTGTTAAGTCTGTTCTTAAGTTTTAAGAGGCCAATCTGTATACAATTGCTGTACAGATACATAAGGCCGCAGCTGAAACACAACGCACTCACAACACACAAAAACAAAGAGCCTGAACAAAACTCATGATCTACAAGAGAGAGTCATTTAGAATATCAGGACTGCATTGTAAGGAACAAATAAAGCCAACGTCTGTTTGCTTGTTTCAAAGACAGACTCCATTTGATGGTCAACAAAGCATCTCTGGTGAAAAGAAGAGGCATGTGGTTGACACTACTGCCACCCAGTGTCCATTCTTCAGAATTTAGTGGCCATCTAAACTCTTAGGGCCCTATCTTGCCGATCAGAAACGCAAGTAGGACGGCGCCAAGCGCAAGTAGCTGTGTGGGCGGCTCTATGGCGCAGTTGCTATTTTAACGGCGGAAAAAACACACTTGCGTCCAGCGCAAGTGTCAAAAGGGTTGGTCCAAAGGAGGTTACTCGGCCATAGGTGTGGTTTGGGCGTAATATGCAATAAACCAATCGGAGCGTCATTTCACATTCCCTTTAAGAGCGAGAAGCGCATAGTCCATAGCGGCTTGTTATTTTGATGGCGGAATTACCTGGTGGAAGACCGGAGAAGTTCACAGCCGAGGAGACCGACGTGAGATTTACACCAATTTTTTGGCAAGCCATATATAATTACAAGGAAAATAAAGTATTTACCACTTGAGGAAATCATTGTGAAATCCATATCCAAGATATTTTAAAAATAAGCATACATGTAGCCTACACATTGACCCAAATGATTCAGGTTAATTGAAGCTGCGTGACATTTGATTTATTGTATGGCTTTGTAGAAAGCCGGGAGATAGATATATATGGGGATGCGAGAAACCCTCCAAAAGTAAGCAAAGTCAAGCAAGCATGTCAAGATATTGCCGTGATTGTTTCTGCAACGGGGCACCCGATAACGTTGCCGAAAACGCTATAATGACGTCCGGAGACGTGGGACATCCAAGCTGGAAGGTAACACACGTTCTCCTTCACGGGAGGTGGATCTGCCTCGACCCAGGATCTGACGGCAGCAGAGGACATCGCCACGTCTACCCTCACGCCTGAGAGCGTGCAGGGATTTGGGGGCATGGAAATCGGCACCCAAGCCAGTGCACCAGCTGACCAAACCCAAGGTACATAAATAAAGTCCACATACACAGAGATGAGTTTACAAGATTTATAATAATACTGGCATTAAATAAATGCAACAAAGCCATACAATAAATCAAATGTCACGCAGCTTCAATTAACCTGAATCATTTGGGTCAATTGTGTACGCTAGATGTATGCCTAGTTTTTAAATGTCTTGGATACGGATATCACAATGATTTCCTCATGTGGTAAATACTTTATTTTCCTTGTAATTATATATGGCTTGCCAAACAATTGGTGTAAATCTCTCGTGAAGACGACAGAAGTAAAGTGTAGCCTACAGGTCCTATACTGTGCGGGCAAGCACATGCGCCCTTAAAATAGCGTTCTGAATACGCGTTACAGACTTTAGACATTGCGCCTCACATTAGACCAGCTTTTTTTTGGTCAATGGCGCACGGCGCACGGCGTTGTTTTGAAAACTGCAAAATACCACTTGCGCCAGAGAAACGCCTTCTCTGTTCCGCCCCCGCCCATGTCGGCGCAAGTTCATTTCGAAGCGGACCTCTGGAGGGAAAATCGCGCTGTGCGCCGGGTGCAAGATAGGAATGATACTTGCGTCGGTGACAATGTCACTTGCGCTGGGTGCAAGATAGGGCCCTTAGAATTATAGAATACAAACTGTGGTACTCAAGTACACAGAGTGGATATATTTTGGGGGAAAATTTTAAGAGTAAAACATTTTAATATTTTTTTTAATACATATCAAACATTTCATAGATAACATATAAACATATTCAACTCCATAAATGTAAAATATTAAAATTATCCGCATTACAACTACCAAACTTGAACAAGTCTGCAACATGAACTTTTAAGCATAAATTAACCCCCCACCCCCACACACAGAGACACACTTTATAGAAATAATTGACTCACACGATAGGGATGCATACACTCAATTGTCCTGTTAAACAACCGTTTGCACCTGAGGAGACCAACCAGGTCTAGAGTGATGCCTAGTGGTAATGGAGTGATGCCCCCTCTAGTGGTAATGGAGTGATGCCCCCTCTAGTGGTAATGGAGTGATGCCCCCTCTAGTGGTAATGGAGTGATGCCTAGTGGTAATGGAGTGATGCCCCCTCTAGTGGTAATGGAGTGATGCCCCCTCTGTCTCCTCCACCTGCCTAGTCAGCTCCTCCATCTCATCCTCCATACGTTTGATGTCGCTGGTGATGTACCTGTGGTTGGACTGGGCCTTGCTCAGCTGGCAGCGAAGCCGCTTCACTCTGGCGTCATATCTTCTGTTCTGGATCTGGTGAGGAAGTAGGGAGTGGGGCAGGGGGGGTTTGAAAAGCTATGGATCTGTGTCTATCTGTCCATCCTTTATGCATCTGACCATCACCCAAAAGATGTAGATGTAATAAAGCCTTTGTGTTTTGTTATTTTTTATTTCTGTCAATGTGTCACACACATTCTAATGATTATATACAGAACACAAACATATTCATGCATTTTTTCAGGTGTTAAATCTGAATGCAATAATGAACATCACTGCATCAGAAGCAATACATCTGTTTCAAGTACCTCAATATCCCTCCTTAGCTGGGCATGGACCTCCCGTTCGTTCTGCAGAAATGCCTGTTTCTCCTCTACATTCTCCCTTTTTGCTGATACTTGCCGCTCTAAGTCATCAATCTCGTGCTGTAGAAACACAACGTTCCTTTCCATTACGCAACGTAATGTAAGTGCATCCTCCCTTCCTTTATTTATGTTCCTTCTCTCCTCTGTTAGTCTGAGCTCTGCACGGGTGTAACTGAAGCCACTACATGTCTGGGCAGAATAGGTTTGAAACCCTTCCAGTTTTGGACTGTTTTAAGGATGCTGCCAACTTCAGTGACGACAGAACTAAAGGCCTGCATGTTACCATAGTGACCCAAATGTAGGATTATGGGCTCTGGTTATTATGAGGTCTGATTATCACCTGAATACATTTTGAACTGTATTCATAAATATTCACAAATAGTATTCAGGGGTTGACGCGAAGCTATCCTTCGGTTGTCTTTTTGCCATTTCTAAAAGATGCCCAATGTAAAGTATAGTAAAAGCATTGTGATCATTTCTCTACTTTGCACACTAAGGAGCTCACTTGTTTAAATGCAACTCGGATGCTGGTAAACCCATTTAGGGGTGTCTAGACTAGAGTTTAGGGTGTGGCCAATAGGGTAGCTATTAAAACAAAATCCAATGATTCAAGTTTCACCCTAAAGTTGGAGAGAAATTAGAACAGATACAAAGGTAAAGGTAACTAAACCAGACAAGTTGAACAGAGTGAGAAAAGAACATGACAAAATGAACTGCCGAGAGATCATGACACCCACTCTGGCCTCTTTGGCAGCGTGTCCCTCTGGGTTCTGTAAATCCACCTCAAGGGCGTCTCGTTTTTCTCTGAGCCGTTTGACCAGCTCTCTTGCCTCCATCAGTTCCTTGTAAATAGTCATCTGGCTCTCTGCCTCAGCGACTGCCATTTTGTGATCCTCCATCTTGTTTCTGTAGGCATTGTAACTAGCCAGTGAGGACTGTTGGCTCTCCTCCTGCTCCTGAATCTGGAGCTGCAGTTTCATGTTTTCTGAGTTGGTGTCATGCAATTGTGACTCCAGGCTGCTGTTGCCACGTTTGATCTGCTCCATCTCACACAGCAAGCCATTGAGCTGCCTGTTTGAACATTTCAGCTCAAGCTCAACAGCCTCACAGCTACTCTTCAGGTCTGAGAGTGTGTCCTGTTTTGTGTAATAAATAAATAAATAACCAAGTTATTGATGGCTTACAATCGTTATGTTTGTCTAGCTGCAGGTTAAGACCAGCATCTATCTTTCATTCCATGTTTGTACATCAGTGTCCTTTAAAGCAGCAATAAGGAGTTCTGTTCCAAAACTAGCAAGCTAACCATCTAAAAAGCAGGCAAAAACCTCGCAAACCCCTCCAACAGCCCAGTTGACACTGATAGAAGCTTGCCAATACACTAACTGGTGTCTTTTGGCAGTATAGCTGGCAACGTCATGCTGAAAAAGCTTATCTTTTTTGCAGGGTGCTCCAGCCCGGTATACAGAACTACATAGGGCATACCCGGGATGGCTAGTGGGAAAGACACAGGTGTTTATCTGTCCTTCAGATGACTGTGTGCTATCAAAATTAATTTGAGGATGGTACCATCACTAGTTGCCTGTAAAACCATAACTCAAAAAGTTTCAAATTGTTACTTTAAGTGCTTTATTGCTCACTCTAATCGGTCCTATTAGCTATTACGTCTTTAAAGGCACCCAGTGCAACTTTATGTAAACATTCAATGAAAAATAAACATTCAATTTCTAGTCTTTTTTACACGTAGTAAGTTTCAATAACTCCATACCATTACATATTGTCATTCAAGGAGCAAAGATGAGACGTCATTGTGTGGTGAGAACTGATAGAAAATCGTAAACAACAACAATCGCCGGTGGGGTGAGGCCATTTTTCCATTGACTGGAAGCCTGCTGTATTTATTGTAGGTTACAAAAAATAAAGAAAATGGCGGCGATTGTTGTTGTTATCGATTTTCTATCAGTTCTCACCACACAACGACGTCTCATCTTTGCTCCTTGAATGTCGATATGGAATGGTATGGAGTTATTGAAACTTACTACGTTTAAAAAAGACTAGAAATTGACTGTTTATTTTTAAGCCTCGAAAGTTGCACTGGGTGCCTTTAAGTTATAATGTTCTTTCAATGTCAAGCCATGTTTTTAGTATTAAAGAAATATTGTCGTTATGATTCACTTCCTTTGGATAGCCCACCATGCCATCTCTACTGGCATAAATCTGTTGACAATGAAGAATATATAAAGTCATACAAATAGCCAAAGTAATAGTGTTAGTTTTAATAGCCATAATAGTGGAGTGGGTACAAAATGGCCATGGATTAGCTAATTAGCTTAGGTATGTTTGTAGTGCATGTCCAGTAACATAACCTGCAAAGTGTTCAGTGTTTGTTGCTTTTCCTTCAGTTCGTTGGCTTGAACCTCTCCCTGCAGGGATACCTCCTCAAGAGTCCCCATGAGAGAAAGCTGCCTCTCTGGATAGAAGTTGGATACCTTATTACATTAATTATTTTATCAAATGTGTGCACAGGTTTACACGGTACAATAACATCGTGGAAAAGTTTTACCTTAGCAACTGAAAGATAGACACAGTGCTAGGCTAATAAGACTGTAGCAGATCTAGCCAACAGTAGAGAAGAACAATGCGACTTAGTACTGAGAAGCGTATTTTATGAACAGCCCAGCACTGAGGTGCAGGAGGGTAACCGATGGGTGATGTATTTAATTTAATATAATACAAAACGTGGTCAGAAAAAAAATCGTAAAGTAAAAGTAGTAAATTATCGCTACTATATAAATCAAATTAGCTGCACTTACAAGTTGACTGAACGTCAAATGTGTGTCAAGATAAACTCATGCTAACTGGCTATAAGTAGCTTGTCAGCCTTGCCATTCACTACTTGTTTAATTATTTATTTATTTTAGTAGGCCTAATTTAGCGTGGGGCTTAACTAATTGTCACCTTTACCACACAGTACTACATATTTCAGGCCTACAGCAGTTGCTGTACATTATTCAAGTTTTCAACATTTTTGGTCACTTACCATCAACAACAATGTCCGTATTCACCATGATGCACTCCATGATGGCTCGTGCAGAGTGCTGCAAAGACGAGTGGTCTACGATTGAGGAAGAAGCTGTCAAATTAGGGTGATTAGACTAGGATCTCTTGACAGGAAGTAAGAATTTTAAAAGAATAGTCGACATGGTGAAGCTGTGTAACTTTTATATCTGAAATGGCCACATATAAGGGAAGTGTATTTTATTATTGTGATTATTACTATTTATTTTAAAATGGTTCTATAAACCATTGGCACAACCAGGGGCGGATCTAGCCATTTTGGGGCCCTAGGCAAAATATAGACATGGGGCCCTCATTTTTGAAACACGTACACAAAACAAATAACCTCCCAATACTCTTAGAATCGCAATAAACCCATAGTGCACCGCCACTCAACTCTCCACAGTAAAATCAGTTTCAGATTTCTCCAGCTTTTGCCAAAATTACATGTTTATTACTCAGATCAAACAAGAGAGAGAGAGATTAGAATTTCCATTCTTTGCCAGAGATACAAAATGATCTTGCACTTAACAGAACTAAAATACAAAATGGATATGAGTCTATGAAAACCACCATTTACATTTAAACAGGACCAATGAAAAGATTTTGTGTGTGGACAGGAATAACAGTGGCTGTGTGTGTGAGTGAGAGACAGGCAAAGCAGTGGTTCAGTGTGAGTGAGTGAGTGAGTGAGTGACAAGCTAAGGTGCGCTCGGCCAAGTGTATAATAATGGCGATCAGACGTTTCAAGATCTCTCTCCATTTGTTTACTTCGTTCACAAACAGCTCTTGATTTACATGATCTATGGCTTTACCTGTTTGGAGCCGTTGCTGAAGCGTTCGCCAAACAGCCATATTTGCGAGGTGATCAGCAGACTTCTCGTGTTCTTTTAGGAAGGCTGATACATTTTTCCAGTCGTTCGTGCCGTCAATTTCGGCAGTGTATCTGTTACAGAACCTGTTATCTATCTGCCGAGCAAATGTCAGGCTCATATACAAAAACATTAACGTGAATTAATTGATGCTAATACCTAGCGCAGTCTCTGTAATTTCCCCTATACGTTAGTATTAAGCTAACGTATTTTCTATCACAGTTTAAACACGCAATGCTATGTGAAACGAATGTTACGAGATGAGATTACTAAAATGTATTCTGCATGTCTGCTCAGTTTTACAGTGCTACCCAAGTAAAGGTTTGAAAATAACTTCAAGCTTCAGACTTTCTGTTAGGGAAACTCTATTGTTCTGGAGGTTTATTGCTTTGCAACAAGGGCAACGTTTCTAGGGATCCCTCTGCTTTGGTTTGAAGTAACGTTATTTCGCGCTGCGTGCGTTACTACGTGATCATATTCTGGACTAGTCCAATGCACAATGGAGGGGAGCATGTGTGCTGGAAAATTATTATTTAGGCATTAGTTCGGCGTTATGTTGATATTTTTGTTATTTTTTTCTACTAGAAATGTGTGTTTTTTTTTTACTTTACATAAGTAATGGCTGGGGGGGTCAGATTTTGGTGGCCCCTAATAAAGACAGATTTGGTTGGGGCCCTAGGCACTTGCCTAGGTTTGCCTAATGGAAGATCCGCCTCTGGGCACAACCAGTAGGCTATTATAAAAGTATTAACAAAAGCTACCAAAAAGGCCTTACAAAGACTAGACAAAGTTGTTAATCTAGT
Organism: Sprattus sprattus; assembly: GCF_963457725.1. NCBI lineage: Eukaryota > Metazoa > Chordata > Actinopteri > Clupeiformes > Clupeidae > Sprattus > Sprattus sprattus. The sequence goes on along the minus strand of NC_137922.1, from coordinate 342,920 downwards.
GATTAACATGTTTCATCTTGACCATGTGTCACTTCTCTCTGTGAAGTACTGATTGGTGGAAATATTTGCACAGTTGTCTACACTTTGTGGTTCGTGGGAGATGACAGTTAAAATGTCCATCCTGGATGTTTACATTTGCCTTTGTACTCTGCACTGGCTCCACTTGAAATCCACACTGGTGTTTTTCAAAGTCAGGGTACAAAACCAGCCAGTTCCTCCCCCAGGGGGAAGATTTATTTCATCGTAAATCTCAGCAGTGCAGCAAGGCGTTGTTCGTTTGAAGGGCTTGTTGATTTAATTGTGATTTCATTCTGTCTGTGCTTGTGTTCCGAGTCGAGACTGGAGTCATGAACCTTCTGTAAGATTTCCGTTTTTCCATTGTGACTCATGCCTTGGATTGGGTTTGAGACACAGATGAAGGCTTCCCATAGCCAAAGGCTTAAAGCAAGGTTATTTGGTCTCTTTACCTCTCCCTGGAATGCTACACAATTACATTACACAGCGTTCTACAGGAGATTATGAAAAAATACCTTATTCAAATATTCCACAAAATATCTGATGAAGGGAAGCATGTGAAAAATAAGCCATGCCCTCAAGTGCAGGTCTGCATAGACATCATGTTATTTATTAACATTATTACGTGGTTTCATGTATTTTGCTGTCTTTGCACTAGATGAAAATGCACCTCCCCTGATGGCCAAGCCAGCAGACTAAATCTAGCTTTATACTTCACTTTGAATTTCACTTTCAGTCAAATCTGTGATGTGATTGTGATGTGACACAATTTGCATTACATTTTGCCTGCGTGGTCTTTATCTTAATACATGTTTTGGTTGTAAGGACATTTCATCCAGTGCTTACGGTGCAAGTAAAGTATACATACAAGTCTGTACTTTTAATTTAAAATGTACCCATGACCTAAGTGTTGTCAGCAGGCCTATGTTGCTATACCAGTTCTGCTGCAGGACCCAAGATAACTTTCAATTCCATACATTCATACACTTCCTCTGTATCACTGGATTCAGAATCAACACATCAACACTCATTTTAATATGCCGTTTTGTCATATAATGTAAATGCATGCTCAGTTATAATTCCTTTTGGTAATGTGCCGTATAAAGCTGTTGGCTTTTTACACAGAACAAGTAGAAATAAAATACAACTCTTCATGAACTTCAAGAAAAGTATCCAGCAGCTGTAATTCATATATGATTTATTTATTTTCAAAGGATTCCAAAGCATAAGGAGACTTCCAGAAAGCCTTATATTAGTCCATCACTCTGCAAATTAGACATTTACGTTTCATTCAGTCTACTTAGTCTCTTAGTTATTCTGAGTATGAATCATGCTGAAGTCCTGCATAATTGTGTTGTAGTTGCCATAGCGATCCCAATATAATGATTAATATAGGAGCTGTCCGTGGTGCTGGACTTGGCCATATTTAAAGTAAAACTAGGCAACAATTTGTCACTTTCTAAGGCACGTTTTGGTATCATCTTCAAATTCATTTTGATGGTATATGGTCATCCGAAGGACTGATAAACACACATATTGTTCTCACTAGCTTTGCATAGTTCTGTGGTCTGGGACGAAACACCCGGGATAGAGCACCTGGAGAACATGTAGGAAAAGCCTTCAGAGCACCACATTCTTAACTATATCACCAAAAGATGCCAGTTAGCATGTAAGCATGTTAACAAGCTTTTCTCAGTGATTTCTCAGTGTTATAATTTTAAGAAAGTAAGCTCGCACGGTTTAGACAAAAAATTCCATAATGTTGGTTTATCAGCTTTCAGGGTCTTTATGTGAGATCATTTTTTTTGGAACAAGGGTTAATGCCTGACTGATGACAAATGTAAGAGTTTATGTCAAACCAAACCCTAATTAAGGTCATTTCAGGATCGGTATTTGCTCTCTCTCTCTCTCTCTCTCTCTCTTTTTCTCTCTCTCTTTATGTTTCTTGTGTGTGTGTGTGTGTGTGTGTGTGTGTGTGTGTGTGTGTGTGTGTGTGTGTGTGTGTGAGTGTGCGTGTGTGCGTGCATGTGCATGCGAGCATTGAAGGGCGGTTTGGGACATGTCAGGAAAACAAATAGTTATGCTACTATGCCACACTATCAAATGCATCCATAATTGAATATGAATTACTTCATCATCATTAACAAAATCCCCAGAGACAGCAAATGATTAACTAAGACTGTCTGTGTAAGAAAAGACTACCAAATCAGTCTGAGTCAGATTCATTATTTCTTGCTGACTGCAGTGGTCTTGTAAAACCGAAAGGCTGTGAGTTTATTCCAGCTTTATGGCCTCCAGATCTCACAGATTTGCTGACATAGCCGCCTCTCATGAAAAACAAAGTTACTCTCTACCTTCTCGAGGCAAAACTGTGTTCACTGCATTGACATAATGATTTATGTTACCCTCAGTCTTTGGGAAAAGTAATCATAGTGTGTAATTAGCTAATGTGCTAAAGACTTTACAACACATGAGCAGGTGGTAATGTGATTCCTTCTACCTCAGCTCATGGCTTTGGTCATTTCAGTTCTGAGAACGTCTGTTAGCAATAACGAAAACAAATCATATATTGGTCAGTGTCTAGTTTATATTAGAGCAAACGTAATAAATTAGAGCCAAATGCTCATCATAAAGTCATTACAATCATGTGATTTGGTGTACACTGCAAGAACGTCAAAAACTGTTTTATGGAAAATACATATATTATAGAAAGCAATTTTTTTACAGACTGTTAACATGTTTGCCGTCATGGCAATGAAAGGGATGCAGAGCAATGCAGAGACCAAGCAGCCCAACTATCTTCCTGTCTAGTCTCCAGTCGCCTCTTTGACAGAATACATACAGAGACCACAGATAAACACTACTAATATAGTCTCTCTCTCTTTGTCAGCTTCGCTATCTCCATCTATCTATCTATCTATGTACAGTATCTCTCACAAGCAAATAATGTAAAATAATTTCAATAATAAGGACCAGTTGTATATAACTCCTTCAGTTTCCTCACACAAAAAAAAAACCTTCACTTCAGTGGCTTATCCTAAATGCCCCAAAGTAACTCCCCTCTGCCTCAGGGTCAAGCATCCAAGAGTTGGACACACGGACAAAAAGGCCGTCTCCAGTCCTCAACGCGACAGTGCTGCCCTGCTGCTGACAGTACATGTGGTATCCCCCCACCTTCCAACGCTGCGTACCCCCACTCTTCATGATCACCCTTGGCCTGAGAGGGGCGCCACGACTGGGGCGCTCATGGAAGACATACTGAATCAACTGGACTGTGCTGGAGGTGGCCACCGGACGATGGTCCAAGGGGGATGCTCGAGGACGAGGTGTAACGCCTTGATCCAGCTCATCGTAGAAACGGAAACAGGTTTTGGCATAGATGTAGTAGAGGCCTGGTTTTCGGACCAGGATCCGCCCGTCATGGTAACCAAACTGGGACAGGAGACCCTGTTCAGCATTCCACTGAATCATAGTTGCCCGCACCTCTCCTGATGGCAACAGGAACAGAACATTAATGAGTGAGTAACTCAGTGTCCTTTCTGACATTCTTTAGTAATACAATATTTATGTTAGAAAGTAGCTCCAAATCACAAACTGCTATATCTTAAAATAAAATATTAAATGCCATATCTGATGGTAGTACTGTTTCTGTGCATGTTTTAACTTTTTGACTAGACCAAAGCCATGCTGACTAGCTTTAAGGAGACACAGACACACATTTTTCTGATATCATACTTCACCCACATACAGTGTTGTGACACTGGCACATCTCCAGGATATGAGCTATACACACTTACTCTGGGTGTGGGTGCTTGATGGTTTTATCGGAAGATGAGCCACTGGGGTCTTATTTCTAGGTCTCTTAAGATGCCTGAGGGGTTGCTCTTTAAAGGGATCCACAAAAGCCTCCACTTTGATAGGGCTCTTGTTATCCCCCTGCGCCTATAACAAATGAGAAGAGAGTCACTCTGTCAGACAAAGAGTTTAAAGCTTAAAAGTCCCCCCCTCAAAGAGTTCCACATGTCACGGATTGAACAAATAAAAAAGACATCATCATTCCTATGGTGGGGGGTGTTCCAAGCACATCTGATATAAATTCTCATGTCTTTGATGGTTAAAATGCATAGAATGTTGTAATACAACATAGAATCTCAGTATTTTTAACCTGAGGATGTTCAAGACTCGTTCCATTACAAATTCTGAAAACTTTGTGAGCTACATAATCAAAAAGGCACTTGACCTCAGCACTTTTCTGAACAAAGGTATGTCTACGTAAGGCACCTTAACCACAAACCACACAAAATCACAGTGAGGAGACAACATACAAAGCATGGTTAAGTTTGTGACACATGCATGGTTTAGTCAAGCACACCTGGAATCCCTTTGAGGTAGCGTGGGTTGAGAACAGCATCACCACAAAGCTACACTAAGTGCCCAGCTGTTTGAAGTAGTGCACATTGAATCACTCTATACAGATGTGAATATGTAAAGTAGGCCTATATGATCAACACCACTGGATAAAATACAGGGGTTTTAAAATATAATTTCTCGATTCATATGGAAGTCACAATCATAGATCTGTATTTTTTGTTTAGTGCGTTGAACAACAGATATCAGTTAATAAACACAAAAGCAAATTGAGATAGCTTTTTCACCCACTTTACACAGTAAAACATCTTGGAATCGTGTTGAAATACTGATACTTCTCAATAAGTACAACTTATTCACCATAGTGAAACAGCAGTTTCCATCGTCATAACTAATTGAAGACATTGCGAGCACAATGGATCAACGAGAATCTATTGTCACCGACCTGAATATGTCCCGTTAGATGTAATACAACCATAACACAAGTTAAAACTTGTAGTAATGCTACCAAGATGATGATTACTCTGGAAACGGATGCCGGCGAATTTGCCTGTAGTCTTGACGTAAGAGAATTCATGTCAGCTTTCAGCAGTATTCGTCACTCCAAGAATATAGGAATTACAGGACCCTCAAACTTAAAGTATTGCCACACCACAGTTAAGTATCCGGCCGAAAAGCCCATCCCTCTCTCCGGCTGCTTCTGGAGCCAACTCTCTTTTTTCGCGGCCCTTGGCAGGAAAGTTACGATAAGGTTTTGAAAGCGAGGATGTGTGTCGTCGAGCCTTAGTATTCAAATACTTCTATAGAGAAGATGACAGGCTAGGCTACTGGCTGAACTCCCCCCCGTCAGATATCTTATATCAGATAATGGAGATCAATAACAGCTGTGGTTCTCCCCTAACTCACTGCCCCACAGTCTGAAGACTGCAACTTAGAGCTTGTACTAATCGTCATTTTATAAACGAATTTTTATTTATTTGGAACTCTCTTTGAAATAGTTTTAATATGACTCTCAGTATACTGTTTAATGAAATGGACATAACATGTAAAGTGCAAAAAAAAAAGCTGGAAATGATATGCAGTTGCGTGTTCACTTCACTCTGTACTATCCAGAAAAGGTGGTATCATATTTGTTCAAGCATCGACTGTCATCCTAAACGGTACTTCTATATTCCTGCAGGTGGTGATATTGGCTTAGGATAAATCAGTCATCGATTCAATAGTCAATAGTGTTGACGTATAACCTACGTAACTGATGTTTGTCTATTTTGTAGCCTGCTGTTCATGGTGCTACATAGAAGTGGATTTGAAACAGATGATTGTTACCAGAAAGTATTATGGAATGATTGTATATAAAACACAGATAAATTATTCTGGGCATTTATGCAATGTGCAAAGTTTCAGATGTACTATAATGACACGGATTTAAGAACTGAAGTGTTTATACTATTCATGTGAGAGCAATCTACCACCCAAAACAAATGATGAGGCAATGATAAGTTGAATGTTGAATGAGCGGTCATGGATTGTGGTGTAATAGTTACATCAAAGCTCACAAACACACACACACACACACAGGAAGGTCTACCAGTTACCTCAAAACTCACACACACACCTTAACACACACACACACACACACACACACACACACACACACACACACACACACACACACACACACACACACACACACACACACACACACACACACAGAAAGGTCTAAGAGCTACACCAAACCTCACAAACACACACACAGAAAGGTCTGGGCTTTTCTGAGAGCACCTGTTCAGCAGAAAGTAAGTTACTCTGCCATTGTACCCCACTACCTCAAAATAGAAGCACAGGCATATTCATTAATACCTGGCCACGCCACACACACGCACGCACGCACGCAGGCACACATGCACATGCACACGCACACTGGAAGAATATATTGATTAGACAATGTATAACTAGCTTTTGGCCTGGCAGTTATACCTGGGAAATGGGCCCATTTGTCACACTACAGTAATTATGTTCACCTGACAGGTCCTTGCAAGGTGACCCTGTTGAACCGCTTGAATACATTACATGTATAAAGAGGTGAGGTTTGGGTATCTATTGATTTAATTTCAACATGCACAACATCTCCTGGTCTGTTAAGGAAGTACGTGTGCAGATTCCAATGGAAAATGTATTGACAGCAAAATGTTAAGTACAATGCAATGTGCAATAAAGTGGGAAGAATAAGCTGTCAAGCACACAGGAAGGTCTGATGATTGATGAGTTACATCAAAGCTTGCGCGGGTGATTTTCACCATCTGGATTTTCCGATGAATTACAAATGAATGCTCATTCAGCAAGTACACACACTCCCCCAACCTGTATTTCCCACACAACAAGACATACACACACACACATTCTCTTGCAAATTCTCTTATATATCATGACCTGCTCAAGACATTTCTGATATTAAACCACATTAACCTGCCCAGCACGTCTGTGGATGTAGGCAAGAATTGTTTGGGCAGAGAAAACTTATCCTACTACATCGGGAAAGTTTACATCTTTTAAAATCATATTATAATCAAATGAAAATGTAATTATTTCTTCCTTTTATGCTTATGAGTAGCTCTCTTAAGTGATGAGAGTGGTTACAGCTGGTACAACAGGACATATAGTGGCAAGATGGTGGTTCAGTGCTTTAAACATCCTGCGGTGGATGAGAGGCCTGAGAGGGGAAAAAAGGAAGTAACATTGGGCAATATGTTACTAAAACACACATACAGACACACATTTTACAGAATTACACTTGAGTACATGGAGGAAAATGTCCACAGCAGCATTTTGCATACAGAAGTAGTACAGTGTGTGTGTGTGTGTGTGTGTGTGTGTGTGTGTGTGTGTGTGTGTGTGTGTGGTCAACCCAAAGTCACTGGTTCTCTTGTGAAACATATGGCAGCTGATGGTCTCATACAAGAACTCACAGAAAGCGATTGGGGTGGACTGCTTTGTCTTTGATGGCACAAATGAGAACTGAGGCAGCATGATAGTACAGGAAGAAAGGAAATGTTTATTAAAAATGAGCGCAATGGGTTGTTATTTTGAGAAAACTGTGTATCATATTTGATGTTCTTTTGGAACCGAGATCACAGCTCACATAGTTGAAGGACAGCCCTGAGTCTCACACACCTTCTTCTCGTGGATGGGCTGAACAGGCTCTGCCCGTCGATGCAATGCCATTCAATGCTGAAGTGTTGCAATCAAAGCTCAGAGGAAGCACTAGCAAGCACACACACTCACACACACACTCACACTTACAGAAAGTCAAACGTAATCACACCCACTCTGATTCTACTGATAAGTCAAGACGTGAAGAAACACTCCTTCCCTCTCTCAGTGTCCAACTCACACGCGGTCTCACAACACAGGGGAGGGAAAAAAAGAAAAATCTCTTCATTCCTTCGTCTTCACATCAGTCAGAAGGTAAGCTGATCTACTTCACTAGGGCGGTCTTATCTCTTTTATGACCTTCTCTGTTTATTTTCAGTTTAATTTGTTAAACACACTTCAGTACTGAGAGCCCTTTTTTTTTTTTTTTTTTGGAAAGGTGCGTTCTCATACCATACATACGTACTGGATAGGCGGAGACGGGCCTGGAAAGGGGGAGAGCATTTAGCACTTAACACAGCCTGGAGGCATGAGGGAGAACATTCCTTTCACCTGACTACAAATTTGCTCAACAGTAACAATGGCATGCCAACAGGCGCACATGATCGATAGAGATTCAAATTAGAGAAACTGATATATTGTGTCTTTTTTTTCTAAAAATGTATTGGAAAATTCCTTCCTAGACAGTGCTGAGAGCAAGCATTGACACAAGAGGGCCTCGCACTTCACAGGGAAGATACTCAAAATGCAGTTTGAGTTCATAATCCGTTTTTTCTGTGCTGCAAATGCTGAACAACTTTTTGAAAGTTGTTCATCATTTATCAGTCATTCTAGACATCTTTCTCTTTTAATCAGATTTACAATAGCTGTATTTAACCATGCTTTTAACTCTGTAAACTTTATAGCTGCTTGGCCTGAGGAATAATATAATAGTTAAATAAATACATACATACATACATTACATAAGCTATCTCCATATTAACCAGCACAGTAGTCGTTTCTATTCAAATGTGCTTGAAAACTTGAAAACAAATAAAAAGTGACTACATATCCAAAACTATGGGGGTATGTTTTCAGCTACATGTTGCCTATAGCCTTCTTTATTTCCCTACCAACCCTAGCTTTGTATTTACACATGGTGTATTGAATTTCAATACAACTCCTTGACCGTTGAAACTGAAAGACATGCATAACCTGACACAAGTACAAGCTTGTGCCTCATGTGTTTGTCTAAGCAGCTTCTTCCTCCTTCCCCTCCTCAGAGCCTTCCCATGTCTACCCTGGCACACCCCTTCAATGGCAGCTCCTCCCTCAGCTCAGCCCGTGTCAACGTCACCCTAGCGGCGGACCCCTTGATGTCGGAGCCGTCACGTGTGCTGCAGATCATCGTGACGCTGGTCATTATCCTGGTGGGCGTGCCCTTGAACCTACTGGTGGTGTGGGTGCTGGGGGTCCGGCGCTGGTTGCCGGGGTCCAAGCGCCGCAGTGGGGAGAGGCTGGGGGCCAGCAGCTTCCGCGTGTACGTGGTGAACCTGGCGCTGGCCGACCTGGTGCTGCTGCTGCGGACGCCACTCATGCTGGGCTACCTCGCCCACCGCTTCTCCTGGCCTCTGGGCCTGCATGCTTGTCGGCTGGTGATGTTCCTGCGAGGCCTGGGCCTGTACGCCGCCGCCTGCCTGCTCTGTGCCGTGGCGCTGGAGCGCTGCCTGTGCCTGCTCAGACCCGTCTGGGCCAGCCATAAGCGCCCACGCTGGGCCGTGCCGCTGGCATGTGGCGTGCTCTGGCTGCTGGCACTATGCCTGGCTGCGCCGTACCTCTATACCGCTGAGCTACAGGACTGGGGAGGCAAATTGCAATGCCTGGAAAGTTCCCCCAAGTATAACACGAGCCATGGCTTCTTCATCACAGAGACGATTTGTGGCTTCCTGTTGCCCATGGTCATCTTCTTGTCCTGCAACTTCGCGGTACTGATCAGTGCCCGGCGCACCGGGGAGATGACGCCGACGGCGTCCATGACGACATCTCCGGCGCTGATGTCACCGGGAACCGGCTCTACCTCCACCTCTGCCTCTCAGTCCTACACGGCCCGGCGTCTAGCACGCCTCTACCGTGTGCTGGCGCTCACCATGCTCCTCTTTCTCACCTGCTGGGTGCCCTACTTCACCTTCCGATTCCTGCGCTGGCTCTCAGCGATGCGGGGTTGGAAGGTCATGAACAGCGTGGCGGTGAAGGGCTACTACGTGTCTCTCTTCCTGGTGTACGTCAAGAGCATGATTAACCCCGTGCTCTACGTGTTCGCCGCAAAAGGCCTCGGACGCACCATGCGCGCCTCCATGCTCTCTGCGGTGGAACGAATCTTCAACGAGGACAACTCCGAGTCACTGCGTAGAAAATCACTACGCCGTAAGGACTCCCAGATTTAACTTGGTGGTGAAGAGATGATCGAGTAAGAGTAGCAATTGAAAATGGGCACTTAAACTTAGCACTGTATCTGCTTGAATGAAACTGTACTAACTTGTTTTGAAAGAACTGCATAAACCTGCCATGGACAAGACTGTGTTATGAGGCTTTTCCCTGGCCGTTCTTCAAGGACATGGGATTAACTCGAGGGATTTCAGTTTCAAACGACAAAAAAACAAGAAAGCAAGCCAAGCATGTTTATTGTTTATCTTATGAATGTAACATTTGTTCTGTTTCTATACTGTCTGTTCTCATACATTGTTTTGTCTTTATGTCTTTAGTTGAAACAAACGAAAATAGCTAGGATTTATTTTTGGCAATATTTTATATTTTGACTGGCAATGAATGCATTAAAACAAAAAAGATTATCTGAATAACTAAACAACAGTCTTGGATGTTGGGAGAAAGAATTAAAAAAAGGTGAGGATCATGCACTGCACAGGTGGTATTACACAGCTGAGATATCTGATAAAGAAATTCCAGTTTCAAAGTGCCAATACTTTGAAGTGAATGGAACGAAATGCAAGTAACACAGTAGAACAGGCCAGCAGAACCTGTTTTAGACCTACACTCAAGCAAGTTCACCACACTAAAAACAGAGGGGGGAGAAAACATTTTTACCATGCAGTGCAGAAATCTTCAAGGCCACCACACAGAGCATGACAAGTGTATAAGGACTGAGAGAGATAGAGCACAAGGGTGGAGAGGCCATTAGGCAAGGTACTTTGATTCACTTAAGTCAATTGACTTTGGCTGTTGAGAGCAGTTAGACACCGATCGGCATGTTGGTGCGCGAGCCCAATAAACTTTTTCATCTGCTGGATTTTGGGCATATTCTGCAGTGCTTTAGCCACGACGGCCCCGTTCGGCACCGACTTCATCAGTCGTTCCTGAGTAAAGATACAGCAATGTTAGTCCCTTCACAGCTCCTGATGCTAACATGCAAAAGACATTTAACCAATGAGGAAATGCCCAACTGTTGCATCCATACAAGATACCAGCAGAGGTCAGATTACCACTTTACCAGGTTTGAATCTAATGGACAAACAATTCATTGATGACAATACACTGAATTTATTGAATGATGAAGTTTTCCTAGCAACCGTCACAACCTTGTTCCGATGCCAGATATGATGCAACCCTTGCTATGAGTTTTACTGCTGAGAAAACAAAACCACATCCAAATGAATGCTGAAATACTCTTGCAAAAAATGACTCTCTATACCAAAGGAACAGACAAATAAGTGTGAAGTATTATCAACTTCCTGTGAGGTAAGTGGCTTCCTTGCTCAAAGAAGGGCGAGCTGCACTCATTAGGCACAGGAACTTCAACAGGACTTCCTGTTTCCGATGAAAAGGCCATTTCTTCATTATGTTATATCTCTCCACTATAAATAATGAGACTCCCAAGAAGCCCTGCTGATGGCCACTACACTTCATTGGATGCATATTTTCACTGACTGTGTAGAACTCTCACAGTCTCATCTTTAACTTGTTTGTCATTTTCTGTGTATGGGCATTCATATGATCCAACTGTTGCACAAGGTGCCTTAGCATTTGAAGAGGGTAGTGGTGTTGACAAATTGAGACAGTCGGTGCAAGAGTTCCGAGACAGGCATTTTTTTCTGCTTGACCACATGTCTACCATGTCTTAGTTATGCAAGAGAGACGGACCTAAAATGTTCTAAAAGGGGATATGATAATGACAGTTTTGTGGAACTAGACAAAACCAGACGAAATCCAAAACATTTCCAGCTACCAATGGAGCCGATGTTCACCTGATGCAACATGACCCTTTCATCACCAAGTTCAGCTGCGGCGGTTCTCACCTGGAGAGGCGGCTCCCTGTCTGAGCGGTTCTCACCTGGAGAGGAGGCTCCCTGACTGAGCGGTTCTCACCTGGAGAGGAGGTTCCCTGACTGAGCGGTTCTCACCTGGAGAGGAGGCTCCCTGACTGAGCGGTTCTCACCTGGAGAGGAGGCTCCCTGACTGAGCGGTTCTCACCTGGAGAGGAGGTTCCCTGTCTGAGCGGTTCTCACCTGGAGAGCAGGTTCCCTGTCTGAGCGGTTCTCACCTGGAGAGCAGGTTCCCTGTCTGAGCGGTTCTCACCTGGAGAGCAGGTTCCCTGTCTGAGCGGTTCTCACCTGGAGAGGAGGTTCCCTGTCTGAGCGGTTCTCACCTGGAGAGGAGGTTCCCTGTCTGAGCGGTTCTCACCTGGAGAGGCGGCTCCCTGTCTGAGCGGTTCTCACCTGGAGAGGAGGTTCCCTGTCTGAGCGCGGTGGTAGAGGAGGTTCCCTGTCTGAGCGCGGTGGTAGAGGAGGTTCCCTGTCTGAGCGGTTCTCACCTGGAGAGGAGGTTCCCTGTCTGAGCGGTTCTCACCTGGAGAGGCGGTTCCCTGTCTGAGCGGTTCTCACCTGGAGAGGAGGCTCCCTGTCTGAGCGGTTCTCACCTGGAGAGGAGGTTCCCTGTCTGAGCGGTTCTCACCTGGAGAGGAGGTTCCCTGTCTGAGCGGTTCTCACCTGGAGAGGCGGTTCCCTGTCTGAGCGGTTCTCACCTGGAGAGGAGGCTCCCTGTCTGAGCGGTTCTCACCTGGAGAGGCGGTTCCCTGTCTGAGCGGTTCTCACCTGGAGAGGAGGTTCCCTGTCTGAGCGGTTCTCACCTGGAGAGGAGGTTCCCTGTCTGAGCGGTTCTCACCTGGAGAGGAGGTTCCCTGTCTGAGCGGTTCTCACCTGGAGAGGCGGTTCCCTGTCTGAGCGGTTCTCACCTGGAGAGGAGGCTCCCTGTCTGAGCGGTTCTCACCTGGAGAGGAGGCTCCCTGTCTGAGCGGTTCTCACCTGGAGAGGCGGTTCCCTGTCTGAGCGGTTCTCACCTGGAGAGGCGGTTCCCTGTCTGAGCGGTTCTCACCTGGAGAGGAGGTTCCCTGTCTGAGCGGTTCTCACCTGGAGAGGAGGCTCCCTGTCTGAGCGGTTCTCACCTGGAGAGGAGGTTCCCTGTCTGAGCGCGGTGGCAGAGGAGGGAGATGCAGAACCGTCTGCTCTCTCCGCTGTAGAACCTAAAGAAAAGTGACATTTAGATTTTTAAATGCACAACACTAGTTTCTCTAGCAAGGGAAGTATGATGGTATATATACAGTATGTGTGTGTGTGTGTGTGTGTGTGTGTGTGTGTGTGTGTGTGTGTGTGTGTGTGTTTACTTCGTGTGAATTCTCTTCCTGTTCCTCCATCCTGGATCTCAGGATCCTGCACTCTTCGTCCAGTCTCTCCTTCGTCACTTCCATCTCCTCCAGGGAACTGACTACAGATCTGTGATTCTCCTGAGCACGCACAAGCGCGCACACACACACACGCAAATCACCAATACAGTTACACATATATTTGCATATACACAAATACTAACCGGCCAAAACCAGCCTCAGATGGAAAACTCACTCTTTGAAACTCCCAGTATGATCTGCTTGATTCATTTCTTGAGATACACACTCTCACTATACCACTATGCCACTTATCTCATTCCTTCCTACTGCCTCCTTCCCTCCCTCCACCTTCTTCTAAATACTGCCCCCTCTCTCCTCCACCTTCTTCTAAATACTGCCCCCTCTCTCCTCCACCTTCTTCTAAATACTGCCCCCTCTCTCCTCCACCTTCTTCTAAAAACTGCCCCCTCTCTCCTCCACCTTCTTCTAAATACTGCCCCCTCTCCTCCACCTTCTTCTAAATACTGCCCCCTCTCTCCTCCACTTAATACTGCCCCCTCTCCTCCACCTTCTTCTAAATACTGCCCCCTCTCTCCTCCACTTAATACTGTCCCCTCCCTCCCTGCCTCACCTTCTTAATACTGCCCCCTCTCTCCTCCACCTTCTTCTAAATACTGCCCCCTCTCTCCTCCACCTTCTTCTAAATACTGCCCCCTCTCTCCTCCACCTTCTTCTTAATACTGTCCCCTCCCTCCCTCACCCCTCACCTCCAGTAACTTGAGTCTCTTCTTCCCTTCCTCAGCCTTCAAGCTCTCCACCTGGTACTGGCGCGACACATGACCCAGGTCAACTTGTTTTCGTGGGGGGACTGTGAGCTGGGCACAGCTGGCCAGGAATCTGTGCAGAGGGAGTGGATGTGTTATCCTAACCTAAACGTTTTGGCGTCAATCAAACTGTGAAATTTGTGTAATGTACAGGACCAGTCAAAGGTTTGGACACACCTTCTCATTTTTTGAGATTTTTTTCTTTACTTTTATTATTTTCTACATGGTAGATATCACTTTTTTTGTTTAGTACATCATTCCATAGGTTTCCTTCCTAGTTTAAATCTCTTCAGTATTAATCTACAATGTAGAAAATAATAAAAGTAAAGATGTGTCCAAACTTTTGACTGGTAATGTATATCTGATTTTTGTAAGATCACAAGGTGCTTGACATTTCCTGTGACATTTCCTGTGCAGTTCCGATCGGTTCACTGAATTAAACATTCAAATGTTGTTCTATTATGGCGGAAAATTTATTTTCACAAAATGTACCATGACCCACAAATGTGCAACAATTTACAAATGTGTTTTCTATCCACAACCAGACCCCCTTACTTGTGACTTGTTCTCATTCGAATAATCATACTATGATTTGTACAAAGTCATATTTATGTGTAAATGTATGCTTTGTAATTTATAAAAAAATACACCATACTTTGCTATGTGTATTTGTGGTGAAAGGTCATTTGTGAATCTGCAATTTTGCATGTGAAGTGTTGAATCTATATTTGTGGACCTATATTTGTGTGAACCGTGAAAAATGCGAAAAGAATGTCTCACAATTACATCAGTGGAAGCTGAGATGAAAACGTGTGTTGAATGATCCTCAAATGCAGATTCAACACTTTCTACATATTCCCATACCCATGAAGTAAACAAGGAGATCAAAGACACCATCACCTGCCATCCCGCACCTCCTTCAGAAATGCCCAATATTCAAGCCACCCAATGGGCTAGACGGTAGGGGTGGGGGGGGAAAAAAAAATCGATTTTTCTCGATTCTCTCTAAAACGATTCTGTCTCGATTCAGAAAAGTTTATAATTGATTTTGTAATAAAAAAAAAAAAAATTGTGATAGGGCCTATATGACAAAAGCATAGATTTGGTTTTAAAAGGTGCGGTCCTCAATTCTGGTGGAGGGTTGTTGATATGTGAGCTAAACAACCCTCCCTTCCATGCTAATGAAGCAATCTGTTGATTGGCTGGAATAGTGTATGGCTTAGTGCTGATTGGCTGGAATAGTGTATGGCTTAGTGCTGATTGGCTGGAATAGTGTATGGCTTGATGTTGATTGGCTGGAATAGGGTATGGCTTAGTGCTGATTGGCTGGAATAGTGTATGGCTTGATGTTGATTGGCTGGAATAGTGTATGGCTGTATAGCCCATTTTCCATTCACAGCGCTAGGATGTATTTTTTGAGTACACACACTGAACGGATAGCTACAGGCACGTGAGGAGAATTAAACTGATTTTGAAGAACTGTGTAAGGTGTTATAACCAAGGACTACACTTTCAAGCTGCTGGTCCAACTTGGGTCAAAGGGCTTCCTGGTGATGGGGAAGCTGGCCCAGGAGTCAGCGTGACACCAAACCCTGATCTTCCATGTCTGTTGGTTCATGTACGTACGTGTGTGTGTGTATATTGTGTGTATATGGTTTTTGCAGGTTTAGGATGACAACTACACCTACTTTTCTTTCAGGATGTTCAGATGCTTCTGTGTCGCTTCTTTCTCCTTCAGTTTCATCGACAGAACAGAGCTGAGGAAGGTGGAGAGAGAGAAAGAAAGAAAAAGAAAGGAAGAAAAGAGAGAAAAAAACATTAGTATTCTACAGCAGAAGTGTGAGTAAATCCCCGCCGCCATAACCACGATCAGATCTGATAAAACAGCTTATCATGCTAGCACTCACAGCACTGCAACACTCAGCATCTTATCTATGGCCGAGATGACAGGTTGAGCCAACCGTTTCCATTTCTCTCGACCTCTGATTTTTTTAGCGTTGACTGATGAAAGAGGCTCTGTAGACAGGAAGACGTAAATATACCACAGTTCAGAATATGCAGACAACAAACAGGGACATTTCTGCATACTGCAAATTTGTATTTGGTACACCTACCAAAGTAGTAGTGATCAAAACAATGTATTAGTGATCAAAGTATCTTCTTCAATACATTTGTTGGCATGTAGGGAATGCACTCAGATTGCCAAGGCTTTGGAGACTTGACTAGTAACAATTTACTTAAAATAATGATTAATTAAGTAGACAACGTGAATTAATGGTATGTCAAAAGATTTCAGATTGTGGTATAATCTATTTGTGATATGGATATCAGATATAACAACATAATATGAAAAAATCAACAACTGCAATGCAAGGAAATGTTAGAAGACCGTGAAAGAGTATAGACTTAAGTTAAAAGAACCCTTGCAATAATATTTAAGAGCCCTTTTATCCCACCAACACCAAAATTCCTCTTAATTCCACTTACGTTTCCTCTTCTTGACTTGCTGTTGTTGCACTCCTTCACTGCTGTGACCAGCCTCCTGAAACATTTTAGTGTGATGTATTTTACAGGTATAGAGACTTGTATCACATCAATCTAAAGAGGTGACATCATGTACTGGTTTGTTAAGCAGTTGTGATCTGAATCATAACTTTGGCCTTAACTGTGCAGCTCTGTGGAACTCTCCAATCCTCAGACAACTTATTTTTAGTGATGATTTTTATATTATAAAAACTCACGTTATGCTTTAAGAAGAAGCATGACGTAATACTAATAAGACAGGCCTACTGTCATTCTGTCCTACTTCATATACTACTTACACATATTTACCACAAAAAAAGCACATCAAAAACAGTATCCAGTACGTACATATCCAGTACGTTGGTCAAAATGTCATTCAAATATCCAATGTTTTTATCTATAAAATTAAAAAGGGGACAGTTCCGGATTAATGTTTGTTGACCATGGTAACTGTTGTACCGTAATAAACTATGGTGAAAGCCAACTGATAAAACTGGGTATCAAAATGATGCACTGACCTAAATTCAAAGAGACTGTATGCCTATACAAAACAGTGAACCGCTGCCAATCACCTGTTAGAATGATTTCTAAATCCCGCAACCCCATCCCTTCCTTAATACCTGGGTTACCTCCTGGCTTGAAAAGCATTTGAGGAGATGTTGTAGATCCACTCGACCCTTGCTAGATTCTGGACAAATTTTACACTGCATTTTTTTGTTCTAAAAGTAAGCGAGCAACGTGTTAGTAGAAGAAGAGTGGTATGAAGCCGCTGTAGCGGTCTGTTTTTAATTCGCACTTTAAAACTGAGACATTTCTGGGGACTGTCCCTGGAAGACGGGGATGTCGGGTCACCCTATTCAAAAGTATAGGCTTTGAATGTTTCCTAAGTCACAAACAGCCAGTGTAGGCCAGGTAACAAGAACATTACTGTAAAGTTAGTTGGTAAAATTGATACCTAAACTCGCTCCTACCTCAGAAGTTGTGTGAACATTCTTTTTTGTACGCCGCCCTCTGCCGACTGGGCCATGTGTGGATTTTCTTCCAGACCCTCTGACCGGCTTCATAATTGTTGTGTTCAACTGACAGCAGGACAAAGCCCCAATTCTACAAAAGTAAGAATTCAATCATTCTAGCCACTTAATTTTCAAAACAAGAGCCATGTTACACCCTTGAATAACCATAGTTTTGACAAATACTAGACTGACATTAATTATATATTCAACACGTAACAAATGTTTAGTTCGTTTTCAAAGTTAACATGGTATAACTGAACGAACTTATTCTGGTAGCTGATATCAAGATGACCTGCAAAGATTACACTTAGAAGATCAGTGACAACTAAGATGACAACAAACAGCGTAGCTAGCTATACCAGGCTAAAGTTACATCAAACATAGCACAAACAACCTAGCAAAACTGAGGTTTATTTTTAGCGGTTGGCAATGCTTATGTTTGTGCTAAATTAAAACTTCTATTACTTCTATCACCCTTTCCCCGTCACAAAGTAAGAAACAAACATTCATGCCATTCAACTCACCGATTCGCGGCAAATCTTTCCAAACCTCTAAGTACGGCACATGCGCAAATACCTGATTTGTATCGACCGTCGGCCATGTTAAGAAGGTCAACCACATTGCATATTGCACCATATTGCACTCGCAACGTGTAATTTCCATCTACAACCTCATATTCCCAGAAAAAAATCTACAATGTACTTTTTGTCATTAAACCAATTTAATCATACATAAACACTGATGTCATTCACAGAAACAAAGTTTGCATAATCTTTTACTGTACAACACAGCTAATGCCAGAGGACATCAATGTTTCATCAAAGGACAGCGAGTCCCACAAATCACCATAAGGATCTAATCCAGTCCAAAGGGCAGTACTCTTGTTCATGTATCCTTTTGTCTGGGGATGACTGCATGTATATTTTACATGTCTAAACTCAAGGGAAGTCTCAAATGAAAGAGAGCTTCAAGTCCAGTGCAATCTGAATTCAGTCATGATCCCTTGGGCCTATACGACTGCAAGGTCAGCAGTTCAGACCCTGTCTGGGTTGTAGAACTTTCCAGTAAAGCGGCCGTGGTTGTGTAGATCGAAGGGGCTTAGGACCTTCCGGATTCCCATCATGTTTCCCTTGGCAATCTGCTCAAAGGTCCAGGGATTCTGGTTATTTGTTGCCCTGTCGTCCTGCTCCTTGTGTAAGGATGCCAAACTTTCCCTGCTCACAACCTACAGGAACAGAAATATAAAGGTAAGACCAGTACGATGATCCAGTACTGAAGTGGTACCGAAATGTGTTTTTAAATCTCATTTCAATATTGCACCATAAGCTTCCTCAATTCTTTATTTTATTCAGTTACCACTTAAAAGACTTCAACTGAACTATATAAGAGCTTTGTTAGTGTTAGTGCCAGCATAACTATCCATTTATCTGCTAATACGATCACAATGATCTGCTCATTCTATTTATATAAACCCCTTGAGTACATTTCAACCCTCAATATGTAGTATGGCCATTATAAATGCATGCTGGCATTATGAACACATTGTATACCCACTTACCAGTTCTAAAATCAATACTTTAAATGCAGGCTTTCTCTATTTAAAAAAATGGAGCACTATATAAATAACATTGAATTCAACTTTGTTGCTTAAATTTTAGCAGGTCATTTTTTTTTTTGAGTGCACACACAGAACGGATAGCTAGAGGTCCATGAGGAAAAATTAGCTGAATATGACAAAAGTGTACTGGATTAGAATCAAGGACTGCACATTTATACTTCACATTAACACCTCAAATTGAGCTATGGCTGACAACCCACCTTAGCAGGAAATGGCAGCTTTTTGGCCACCTCGATGAGCACTGGTTCAACCTCCCCCAGCTCGATCTTCCCTCCCAACTCCAGCACCAGGCGGCCGGCGCGCACTGGCGAGACATAGTGGTCGATGGCACCTTTGCCCCCTCCCATTCGCTGGCCCAGACCCTTACGAGTGATTGGTTTGTAAGGGGCATTGATGCGCCAGTTGGCAAAGGTTTTCCGTGGGTCCATGCGCCGGTTTATGGTCAGCCTCATCATTTCTATGTGACCCCAATGCAGGAAGCCTCCTCCAAGGGCCTAAGGATGAGCAGGTATATCAATTTATAACCTATGAATCATTTATGAATGATTTCAAACACAAAACACTGTTTCTGGTACAACTGTACAACTGATTATATTCAATTATATTATATTATGCATCATGCACAGCAGCAGGATAAAACTGGATAAAATCTAGAACCACACAATCTATGTATGGCACTCACCACAATGCCATATTGGCCTTTTTCGGTGAATTTGTCAGCTCCTTTGGCAGGACCCTGGATGTCCTTCAGCCTCTTCATCTCCTTCTTTGCCTTTTTGAAATTGGGCACTTTATTGATGAACTTAAGTTTCGGTTTCTCAGGCATAACCACATCTATATGAATAGAAAGTTTATGTTAACAACAAACGAAATAATAAGAAATTATACATGATTACAGATCATATGAAACACGTACATTACATAAAAAGGCGAGAGGTTGATAGTTACCGCTATAGTCTGGAGGCACTTCGTAGGTCTTCAGTCCCACAGAGATCACTTTTATATGGTTCAACGCTCCACCTGCGGCGGAGTAAAAACACCTTAATGACACTTGGATCATGAAACTCCTACATTACTTCAATTTTACGGGAGAGACAACTACTGAAAGCTATAACATTAGGTATATGACAGGTTGTTAGCTTGCTAGCGTTATCCAGTTTACCTGAATATCCTGTTGTCCTTCCGATTGCTAATCCACAGAACGCGGTTCTGAGGCTCGCAAACATGGTTACAATAACTAAAATCTGTGCAATAAACAAACTACTGATATTTTTTACATTTCACCTTATAATACATGTGTTCTGTTTACAGTGCTCATGTTCCTGCTTCCTACAAGGTCGTCATCACACATCCGGTTCCTAAGTAAAAGGCGTCGGCTTGAAACACATGGTAGAATTTTTCCCCCCTGTTTTTTTTGCGTCATTTTTAGAAGTTATGGCCATAAAACGACAGTCTATGCACAATAATCTAAATTAATCCTTTTATATTGCCATTTAATTACCACTGAGTGTTGCACAAAACACTTTCTGTTGTAAGAAAATAAATTCGTTATTATAGTGATGTATATTGCGAAAGAACACCAGGCAAATTCTTTTGCCTCCTATTTACAGAACCAGTATAAGGCAAAATCCAGTAATATGAAGATTTTTTTTATTGATTCATTTAAATAGGGACTACCTGCTGGTCCCTTAACAGATTAAAGAATTAAGAGACTAATTGGATTTTTATTGCCTTATTTTTGTAATTTCGGTCAAGCCATGTTGGTGGTGTGTGTGCTGTTCACACAGATTCAAGCTTGCTCTCTCAAACACTCAATCCAAAATAAACAGGTGACTGTATAGTATTAGATTAGCCTATTAATCTATGGTCTTGGTATTTATGTATGATTTTAAACTGAAATATGCTTGGACAATTATTGTCTTGTGTAATATATTGGGCAGTAAGCATCACCTTCTCTTTTTATCTGCATTGTCATTTTACATATTTGTTTTAAACTGAAATTGTGTCTTGGCCACTTTAAAAAAAAAAAAAAAAAATCCAAAACCTTTCTGGAAATGTGTTTCAGGGGGTAGGGAGGTTTCATCCTAAGCTTTTTCTATGTGATTTGGCTGCACTTCAAGTTTTAGCAGTCATTATAACTAACACACCCAAATCATGACCATGCATGCTGAACATGGACATATCCAAATATATTTCTCTCATGAGCAAGGCATTGTTCCTCTGTTCCTCTACAAATACCCACTGTGTGAATGAGAACAGGCAACTCTGGACATGCTCT
Organism: Sprattus sprattus; assembly: GCF_963457725.1. Classification (NCBI taxonomy): domain Eukaryota; kingdom Metazoa; phylum Chordata; class Actinopteri; order Clupeiformes; family Clupeidae; genus Sprattus; species Sprattus sprattus. Next base: position 321,478 of record NC_137922.1, on the reverse strand, counting down.
GTTTTGTCATGCTTAATGGAATGTTGTAACTAACAGTTGTTCTGTCTCCAGGATGAGGCAGAGTGACAGAGTCAGCACTATTCATATCTGTTTGCATAATGCAAGTAATACCTCTTAGGGAAGTTGTGAAATTAAGATTTTTACCTACAATCCCCCAACTATAGTGAGCTTTCATTGCACCTCTGACCAGGGGCGGAGTGGGACACAAAAATCCACCGGGACAATTCTGACTGCACCGGCCCACCACCGGCCCACAACGTGCCCAAAACTGGCCCAACCCGCATCCCCTCCACCTCCCATATCAACTACACAAACAAACGGGCGGCTTTTGATCATTATTGTTAGATTTAGTGTTGATGTGTGGGTGACAGACATGACAGTAACAGTGACAGTGTATTTGTATATGTACATTTATGGAAATACGGAACAAATCGCGTCCCGTATTGGCTCAAATGTTATGCTAATTCGCAACAATGTGTCCTGTCAACTCACTCGCATTTTTGACGGCTGGTTGAATAAATCCGTAATTCTTGTACATTTTGATGCACTTTCCTCCAGCATCCGCCTCTTTTTCAGTCTGGCCTTTTTGCCCCCTCCTTTCTCCTTTCTCTTATGTCCCTCAATCAGGCCACTTCACCTGCTCTCTCTCGCTGATAGCCGCTAATTTATCTCCCTAGGTTCACTTGATAAAGGCACAACGATACGCATTTCCCATGAGGCAATTTGCTCCGACCATTCTACATTCAACAAAAAACGAATTCAATCGCTGGCCAATTTATATTTGTGGTCATGAAAGTAGCCTAATGAAGCGTCTGAATAAAAAAGAATTACATCAATATAGGAGGCTAAACAAAAATCTGAAGGTTGGATTAATGGGAGTGAGTTTGACACACACCATAGGTGTGATGTACAGAGACAAATAGAGCTATAAATCGTGGTTGGACTGCAGAATCACAGAACTCTCAGAGAACTTAGAGATTTTCACGGGACCATGATTTGACGTACATGTAATCTCGATGGGCCGCTCATGAATTTGACACGACGGCTGCGAAGGCCGGTCTGCAGGCTGGTTCTCGATAGATTATTGGCCGACCGGCCTACCGGGAAAAATCCCGGTCCTCCCGATGGCCACTCCGCCCCTGCCTCTGACTGTGTTCAGCAGTAATAAGAAAAACATTACAGTTCAACCCTGAATGCTGTTGCTTTATGGAGGTAAATTGTGTCACCACAACGAACAAAATGTATAAAATGTATTAGCATGGTGTCTATTAAAGGTGTTGGCATGGTGTCTATTAAATAACACACTATGATTTTTCAATTAGACCACAAAACATGCATGCAATTTGCTTTTGGGCAAGTATTATAAGTTACCAGAGAAATGTCTACTTTTTAGCAATAAATATGGAGTGTTCTGTGGCACTCAAACAAAGCCAGTACACCAACCCTCGCTTCAAGCACACCTGACTAACATCAGTGTAGTCTTGATAAGCTTAATCAGGTGTGCTTAGCTAATCATGAGTGCCTTTGACAAGTTCAATCAGGTATGCATAGCAGGGAAAGATAGAAAACATACAGATCAGAGGTCCTTTGCTACTGCTAAATTAATTAGTTTACCCACTTTTTGAATCACAGATTCACTGTGTTGATTTATCATACATCAGGTGTTCCAGCAAGGTGGAATAAAGAGATGGCATCGAACCTCGACCACAACACCCAGAGTCTGTCCAGATTCCCTTACTGCTTCACAGAAGATGGCCACCTGTGTCACAGGGTCACAGGCGAGTCCTATGTGTTCCGCTTCAACTGTCTCGACGTCGAGGGCACCCAGCGAGAGCAAGCAACCCTCTGTAGCTTCATCACCATGTATGTCTACAACATCCTCGAGCATCACCTGCAGCTGCAAAGGGCTTTTCTGCCCCATAGTGAGGGCTTTGTGTACACGAGTCCCGGGGCACTGAAGAACAAGAGGGCCCTTCTAGTGCTGATCCAGGACACGGGCTCCATGCATTGCGGGGTGTGGAGCTGGAGGATGGTGGCCCGTGAGGGCCTCAACAAAGGCAGCCAGATTCCCTACATGCTCTGGGCCATGACTGAGAGCTGGGCGGTGTTGCTCATGAACCCAAACGAGGGAGGGAAGTCGCCTGAGGAGCACGTCTGCTCTGTCTGGGACTGCATGATCTCCCAGGTGAAATGGCCGTTTAACACAATTTTAAGATAATTTTTTGGGCCTTTTATGCCTTTATTTGGATAGGACAGTTGAAGATATGACAGGACGCGAGGTGGAGATGAGGTGGGGGGAGGATGGGTTAATGACTTCAGGCCAGACTTGAACCTGTGTCATAAGTTGGGGGCTTTATCGCCGTGCCCCCCTAACACACGTTTTACAATCTCCTTCACCATACTACAAAGACACATTTGGGACTTCAGCTCAAGCTCACTCACACAGAGTGTTTTTTGTAAGTCACATTTGGCTATGCAGTTCAAACACACAGTATTAGAAGTATTTACATACTACACAGTATTGCATTCAACTGTGCTCATTTATTGCCTTGATTTAATCTTCTAGAGTGCTGCTGAGCATGTTGTGGTGGTCGCTCATGGTTACGGTGGACTGGCATTTGTGGATCTCCTGTGTCGGCGGGCAGAGGGAGTGGAGAGCCGCGTGTCAGCAGTTGCCTTTATAGACTCCTCCCACAATGTGTGGCACCAACCCCTGAGAGTGGATGGGCGTGGATGGCTCCGTGCCCACTCTAAGAGGTGGGTGTTGAGTAATAAACCCCTGAATGGGCCGGTGGGCACCCTAAGGGCGGGCATGCAGCTCTCCGCCGGCACCCTATGCCACGACAGTGCCCCAGTTGCCTGCATGGAGTCTGTTTTTAGGTTCTTCACCAAGGCAATAAGACCCCGAGCATCACCTATTCCCTTCAGCATCATCACCAGAAGCAGGCGCCTGACCCAGGAAAGGGACACCAGAGCTGGCATCAACAGCCATGACCACAATAAATAAGACACTTTTATTAAGACTTTTGTCAATTACAGTTACTCAGCAGATGAGCCCTTTTCTTTTGATGTATACAATTATTTCACTCTTATCATATTTTTGTTATTGGGATCACCTGATGGTAATAAATGGTTAAATATGTGGGTTTGTTGTACACTGGAGAGTATCATACCACAATAATGATGAATAAAGCAAAGTCTGAAAGAGTACAAACATTTATTGTAATGATTATATTAAAATAACACAACCAAAAATTTAGGTTTATCAAAGACTCAAGCCAAGATTAGAGCCATCAATATTTGGCCACTTATTCTGACACAAGAAGAAACTCAAACTTAAGTGTCATGTTTGGTTGTTTCCATGGGAAACAAAGGGCTAATCAGTTTCAAACGACTAACAAGTCTGTTCATTCCTTTACCCTACACTAGATGTCATGGTATAGCAGATTATATTTAGGAATGTTTCTGGGATCTATTGGGCTCTGAACGATTAGCTTTCCTCTCATGGCCCCTCGATAGATCACTTCTATGAGATCCAAAAAGTCTTGCTTGGTTTTGAAGCTCCCCACAAACTTCGTGTGATCTGGAGACCTTAGAAAAAAAAGTACAAAAGACAAAAAGGAACATTACCCATAGATAAAATCAATAGAAAAACAAGTCCCAATAGATTGAGTTTGAAGGCACAGTTTTAATTGTACAAGTGTCTAGAACGATTTGCTGTCGAACGTTACAACACCTTACACAAAATGTGATCGGTCTGAATTCAGACTGTTTGTATCTCCGTGCGCATGCTCACCCGTAGTCAACTTTCATGTGTTGTCCATTGAAAAAGAACACCGTGGATGGGATGAAACTGATGTCAAAATAGCGAGTGTAAATGGGAGCCTGCTCCGCATCCACAAGATAGATAGCGGCCATGTTGCTTAAGTCATGGGATGTTTTTGACAGCTGGTGACAAAGAATAGATTAAGCTATTGTTATAGTTCATTGTTATCAACCGAAATAATCAGATTCGGCCTAGCCGTGAGTAGGTTCTAGGCTATTATGCAACACAAACGGATGTGTGTAGGTAAGGTTTAGCATCCATGCATTAGTTTAGTTTGCTTTCTACTTACAACTTCATCTAGTTGCATGCACACAGCATCCTCATCTCTTCCAAATCGAAGAACCAGAACCTTTTCAGCAACAGTCTTAATGACTGTATCGATGTCTTTCTTGCAAGACAATTTGGGAAGAAATAAACTCATTTCTGGAGAAGATTATTCTCAGTCTGTCAAGCAAACCCTTCAAATAAAATCAACAAGAAAACACATCTGCTGCTTTTCCCTGTGTGCAACAGCATCAAGTGTCCGTGTAGAAATTTGGATCTTGTTGCATTTGGCAAATAGACCATGGACTATCCGAACGCAGCAGGGCTCTGCTATAAGCGACTCTAACCCCAGGAAGTAAAACAGGATCGGACTTTGTTGTACCAAAGTAATAGTTCTGGAAAACAACACTGACCATGCACTGTAAACACTTCAGGGAATGGTAAAAAAAAAAAAAAAAAAAAAAAAGAGCAAATAATCACATTGAATGTTTTCTAACCATGCAGGCCTACGTCACCATGGCCATTGTTGTCTGTTTCATTGCACTACTTACCTTTGTAAAGTAACTTTACAAACCCACTGTATACCCACTAAGCTGTTCTACAGAACTTGAATGTTCTCTCCCTATCTTATCCACTATTCATTTTTTAACATATAACGTATATACCATGTTAAGTTTGTATGTCCTTTTTTTTGATACGTGCATGAATTCATCTGCCATGTCTCTGATTCTCTGGATTGCTATTGGAATATGTTCCTCCTGCAACGCTAGATACTGAAGTGTCAAATATTTATGAATTAGTGGCAAGATCTATAATATCTATAATTTATTTTTCATTTGAGATGATTGAGTCAAGGAGTTTACATGTGATTTCAATATTACTTCATTCACCTATTTTGGGGTCATACCAAGACTAATAATTACTCAAAGAATAGACCCAATGTTAAATGGAATAGCTACTTTTTAGAAACACCACCAGTTATTTTATGTTTTGGGACTAGCCTATTAGGAATAATATTAATTTGGTCACAAAATAAACTGCATGTCACAATGTCTTCCCACTGAACATAATCCGTTTTCGCCTGCTTGAAGGTGATGTATAGTGACACAGTCAAAGACCAGATTGACCAGATGACTAATAAACACATTTTCATTAATGTTTAGGGTGCTCTGAACATATTCCACCCCACTTTTATTAAGACATAATCCTTCATTTTATTCGGTATAGTTGTCTACTCTATGCCACAGTGTCTTCTTATTTAAACATGATTATGTTGCTGTCCTATGATTGCCAATTTGTTTTATATCGTGGTGTATTCATTGACTAGGTTAATCACTGAAACACATTTTTATTAATATTTAGGTTGTTCTGAACATATTAAACACCCCTTTCAATAAGATACATTTGTCTAAGAAGATTGGTGTGTGTGTCACAATGTCTACTTTTTGAAAATAATGTTTAGTTTGTTGTTTACTGTTTTAAAACAATAAAATCACACATTTGTTACATGAGCTGGTTATTTTTTTATTCAATTTGTTCTGTGGTATCATGGTTTTGCAATGTATATATATTATGTAGCGTAAATAATTAAGCTGATTCATGACTTTTCTGTAGGTATAGTTCTGTCTAAATGTGGCCGGAAGTTGAGCGAGCTAATATGACCGAACGCTTTTAACGTGGTCGTCCATGGAAGCATGAGCGCAGCAGGACTTGCTTGAAAATATATAGGGTTCATCAAATTAGCAGGGAATATGATACATTTTAGGTGTTTATACACACCATTGCTTCCACGTAAGCCTGTGCCATAATGGATGACAATTTGGAGAGGTCATCACACCAAACTAAGGTTGGACGTGCAAGTTTCTAAAGCTAGCTAGCTTCTTTGCTTTATACTGCTAGCAGTATAAGTTAGAGACATTTGACAGCCGACCTTTACATTACTGACTAACTTACTTACGTACTCAGTCATGCGGTTCGTAAAGTCTCTGTTGAATGAATTGCGACCGCATTGTCATTCTTTGCTTCCAAGATTAAATGTAAATAAACGGTATCTGCCGGCATTGGAATGTTCCGGTTCCTCACTCAACCCCTTCCAAACCCCTGTCCGATCTCTCTGCACCAGCTGGCCAAAGTGGAAAGATGCGCCTCAACCCAAAGACCTAGAATCAGAAAAGTTGGACTTAGACATCTGGAAGTCCGTAATGAGATCTCAGGTGGCGCACGAGGAAACGCCAAGGGACTCTGACGATGATGGCGCCCTAGGAGAGACAGGGGTCATGAGCAAGGACTCCCCGCTGGGGGCTACCCGTGAGCTGGTGGAAATGTGGCAACAGGCAGGGAAGCGGGTGCCCGAGAATATTACCGACGAACAGCTGGAGATTGTAGCCGAGCATTCCACCAAGTCCGCTAAGAAAAAGTACTTGAAGTTCTTGGCCATCAAAGAAGGTTACAAGAAGGGCAACAAGGAGAAGCAGGAGAAGAAAAGGATAGAAAGGCTGTCCGAAAGAGAGGAGACGAGCAAAGAAGAAGACGATGAAAGCAGCAGCAAGTTACGGAACAGTTTTCTGCTCCCATTCTGGCAGCGCTCTTTTGACAAACTGCTTGGCTGGCAGAGTGCGCAGGCTATGCGCTTTGGCCAGCCGCTGGTGTTCGACATGAGCTATGAACTGCAAATGACACCACGTGAAAGAGAAAACACAATCTCACAACTACTAGAGTCTGAAGGCAGTAACCGACGTTCTGTAGAACCCTTTCACTTACACTTCTGCAACCTGAATCCCGAAGGTGCCTACCACAAAGAGCTACTCAAACGTTATAGTACCGAAACGTGGGAGAATCTAATGATCACTGCCTCCCCTCAGCGGCCCATTGACATGTTCTCTCACGACCAGCTGGTTTATCTGACTGCTGATTCGCCGAACGTGCTCCGCACCTTCGACCACAACAAGGTGTACATCATCGGGGCCCTGGTGGACCGCTCCAACCTGCCCGGGGTGTCCTTGGCCAATGCCAAGCGACTGAAACTGGCCACTGCGCGTTTGCCACTGGATGAGCATTTGCGCTGGGAATGTGGTGCCAAGAACCTGACCTTAGACCAGATGTTCCGCATCCTGTGGACAGTCAAGCAGACAGGAAGCTGGGTTGAGGCCTTGAAGTTTGTGCCCCAGAGGAAACACGCTGGCTCCCCGGCCAAGAAGGACAGCAATGACTATAAAGGTGCAGAGAGGAGACCCACCGTGCCGCAAAAAAAATTCATCAGCAAACAACAACACTCTAGAGGTGCGGTGGAAGGTAAAACTCCTCTTGAGAGCCCCATAGCAACTCTGCTGAAAACTAAGATTGCTGTACGCTCAGACACTCACAAAGCTAGAAAGAACTGGTGGGAGCAGGACTAAGCATTCCATGGCACTGCTGCCATGGCCTTGGACCTTCATCAGGTCATCAGCTTAGTGCCATTACATTGTTTTGTCAGAGTCTAAGTGTGCAGATGGCTCGTGTTCAGAGCTCTGATCTGATTTCTGAAGACCTCACGGAGAGGTGGGATGTTGTCGATGCTTTTTACTGCTGTCCTGACTGAAATGTCTGGTTACAAATTCATGTGGATTTTTGGAAATGTGATAGACCAGTGGAATGCAATTAAAAGGATTCGACAGTGTGATGTATTTTGCCTGCATTGGATCATAGGTATAGTAATACAATATATATGATCATAAACAAGAGGCATCAAGGATTGGTAAAAAAATGATTGTACCCTCTCTTTTCCTGGTGGGTAAGCTACCATCAAACTTCCCCAGTAGAGGTTGTTTTTCAAGATTGCATCAATGTAGCCTGGTCTATTCAGTGTTGTTTAAGATGTGCCAAGCACAGTAATAGAATCAATTATTAACTACTCAGATGATTCAGAGAAGTGGGGTCTCTCATATTATTGTAGTTTGTAAAGAATACAAAACATCCAACTGTTTACCACAATCAATTTATTTTGGTCTCAAAGATAGAAGAGAAATGGAGAATGATAAAACAAAATGTAAGATTTCTGAGGTTTTCCGTATGGTGTGGTTAACAGTTTCAATACAGCTCACACCTCAAGAGTACCAAAGTGTGACATCACTTGCCCCCTAGAAATGGGGGTTCCTTACTCTGTACAGAAAAGTTATGTCTTTATGATAATCCCCATGTAATTGTATTTAATTCAAATGAAAAAGAAAATACATTTACACTATAAAATGTCAAACAGTTATCCAATGCATTTTGGTACACAATTCAGTGCAAAGCAAAAAAAAAAAACACCACTGCAATATTTCACAACAAAGATAATTTCATCCAAATTACTGCTTGATAAAGTTGACAGAAATGTAGTTTCACAAATTAATTTCTTAACAATAAATACAGCAATTTACATTTTAAATTCACACAGATCACTTAAAACCCAAGATCATAATATATTTTATGTTCACAATTACAGTTGTAACTACAAACTTTTTTTTTATATATTTCAAGTAAAACTGTATGCCTTAATCTCAGATCAATCTCCAGCAGCATCCTTCTCAAAGCAGACTGTCATATTGCAACAAGGTTAATATTTGTGAAACTAATCAACCATCAGCTTTCCTATACCGGGTATGCTTCAGTCATTTACGCATTACACTCTTTGGTTATAAACAGAAGGCAAGTAAAAATGTTTGCATCATCAAATCTATCATTCACACACAACAACTTCTGGTGTAGTATCTGAAATGTTTTACAAACATGATTTTCAAATTCAAATTTGTGAGTATTCTGCACCAGCCCATTTGTGTGACATATCCTATGCAATGTCACATTCATGTCACATTATATCCTATGTAATGTCACATTCATGTCACATTATATCCTATGGAATTCCTGTCACACAAGAAGTCCAAGCCCATGAAAAGCTATGGATGCAATGTATAGGCTTTCATATTTTTCCCAAGCAAAACTGATGCTGGGAAAATATAGCCAAGAATCAATGGACCCGTGAGTCTCCTGAACACGCGGTGTACCACCCGTGCTCTACATACCTCCAGTAACAGAGTCTGTCTGTAGACAGTAGCTGTCTAGGTCCCAGACCTATAGCACCAAGAGTTCCCCGCTGCAACGCTCGCAGCAGTTGAAGGTGATGTTCTCGTAACGTGTGTAGGGGTGAAACCGCCCGATGCTCTTCTTGTTCGGTAGGAAGGATGAAGGTGGAGAGTCTGCTGAGGGTTCTTCACCCTGGATGTCCACAGCAGATATAGGATCTAGAATCCGAAGCACCTGCAATGAGACAAGGAGAAATGTTGACATTTGCAAACACACCCCTCTTGTCTGCATCAAAAGCAAAGAAAATATTAAGTTAAGAACCAAATTGAGTGAGCCTATACTGTGAACTTAAAAGGGCATTAAGGATTAATAGCTATTCGCTAAAGGTATGCTAGCAGCTAAAACTAACGAAATCTCTTGAAATGTGCTGACTTTGACATTATGACAAACTAATTACTCAACGACTGTCCTTACACAGTCAAACATCAATCATTTAAGCTACTTACTAGATCGGCAGAAGGTAATCAAAGTCAGGTCGGCGGGCATCGGCAGGCAAAACTACAAAAGGCAGTTATATGCCTATCGACCCTGCTATGCCATTGGCACGGACGCAATTCTCCATATTAAAAGTCATTGTAGCGCCCCAATTTTTTTTAAGCTGTTATTTTAAGGTTAAACTGCTTATCCTAACCCTAATCCTGAAGCATAATTGTTGCATATTGTGCCTTTAAAAGGGCATTTTATTTCATTTTAAGTGCCACATTTTCATCAAAAGCAAAATAATCAGTGCGAGGAGAGTGACTCACTTATGCAACTTTACTTCAGACCTGAGCCATACAATCAGCGAGCCATTGTGAACTTAATCACTACTGTGATGTTTATACATATATTGTTGCCCAGGTGAGAACTGGCTTTCAGACTTGTTGAACTTGAACATAAGTTGAGTAATTTCCCTAGTCTCCGCTGCAGAGTGGACTTCAAATGCTTAAGTGCCAAATTTTCATGAAAAGCTAAATAATCCCACCAAAACCCCAGTGTCCAACCTTTTCAGCCATCTTCTCTGCAGGCGTGTTGCACAGCTCTGAGCCCTGGCTGCTCTTGGGGCTGGGACTGGGGCTGCTGCTGCTGCCCATGTTGCCCAGCAGGTGGGAGTTGATGGCGTCTGCCAGCTTGCGGTTGGCCAGGGCCAGCTCCCCCGTGCTGAGTGGCTGGGCGCTGGGGTAGTAGGTCTGCTGCCGACCCCACTGCAGAGACACCAGCAGCTGCTCCAGAGACCTGGATCAACGCAATCACAGCAATATGCAATCATCACTCATTGCCAATCAACACAGAGATCACCAACGTGAGAGTCACCAGCAGCTGCTCCAGAGACCTGGATCAACGCAATCACAGCAATATGCAGTCATCACTCATTGCCAATCAACACAGAGATCACCAACGTGAGAGTCACCAGCAGCTGCTCCAGAGACCTGGATCAACGCAATCACAGCAATATGCAATCATCACTCATTGCCAATCAACACAGAGATCACCAACGTGAGAGTCCAGGCCAAACACACCCGACCACAAAATCATCACTATTGCTGCTATATGTCAAATCACATCTCATCGCTGTTGTCAGTGGCAGTCATGGCGCATACAGTATAACCATTAGGTCATGATCACTGTAAGTATCAATCAACACGTATCCTTAAGGTTAACACTGTAGTTAGTAGCAGTTAACAATGTCAATCAAGGTTGCCAAGATAATTATCATTGTGAGCGTCAATCAAAACACACCTAACAAGATCACTATATAAATTGATGATGTAAATTGTGATTGACAGGTCTGTATCACAGTCCTTGCTGTAAGGATGCCTTACACACCCATGACTCTGTAGCTATAACACTCACACACGTGTTCCAGAACTGGCCAAGCAGGTGATGCACGTACCTGTGTGTGTGCATCATCTCTCTGGTGAAGTCCTCCCTCTCGCTCAGGGGAGTGTGTGTGTGTGTACCTGTGTGTGTGCATCATCTCTCTGGAGAAGTCCTCCCTCTCGATCAGCAGGTCCTGGATGGCACCCTGGGCCTCTCGGGTCTGTCTCTGAAGAGCAACTCTGGCATTGGTGAGCTCGTCGGCCATCACTCTACATCAAAGAAGAAAACATGAGGGTTATGAATGTCTAGAATTAGAAAACCTGACAAAAAAGAAACAGCCCACGTTTTCCATATTTAAATGATTTCAAAATCACAATGATGAGTGCATTCTGGTATATATTTTATTAAATCAGATTGTGTTGCTCTAAAGCACTAAACTGATCAAGACAGCTTAACACATTTAACTAGCACTGAAATCAGGATGAACTAAAATCTAAAGTGACATAAGAAAAGATTTGAGGCATCACGATCACTAACACTTTATTGTGTCTTAGTACTATTAATAGTGTACATTATGAGCACAATCACAACTGTAATCCATATTGGAGCTTCATCTCAGACCTTCATTAAAACACATACAATAATGTGTCTTAAGAGTGCAACTAAACCTTAAATATGTTCTGCCTCTTTCATGTGATGCATTCGTTCACCCTACATTTTTCAGCTTCAATAAAATCAAGGCTTTCTTCATAATACCTGAAAATCTAATCTAAAACTAGTCAGTTTCTCAAAATAAAACAACTTATTCAATTGCAAAACGAACTAAAACTAAAATAAAAAAACTTAAAGACTAAATGAAAATGACAAAACTGCAATAACTCTGACAACTCTTAAACACACACACTCACAAACACACACACACACCTGCTGGCGAGGAATTTGCTCCTCCACACGTCACACTGGATGCTCATCCTCTCCAGCTGTTCAGCAGTGTGGCCTAGGTTTCGGCCCAGGGCTTCGTTCTCTAGAATCATCTGGTTCTTCTCCCGCGCCAGGCGTTCAAAGTGGTACTGCAGGTCATCGCCCACTGATGCTACCAACAGCTTCTTCAGTTCCCTATTCACCTACACATGGAGAGCAACTCACTCAGTTCAATAGCTCTCGTTACTAGGTATAGGAATTAATTCATTCATTTTTATACATGGGTGCAATGACATTTTGTGTGGCTTCTCTCAGTGTAGTTTAAAAAAACACAGCAGTAGTTTACACATTTACAATTTATAGAAGATTTAGCCTCCATTTTTGTAGATAGATAAGTATCCATCTATATATCTATCTATCAACAAAAATGGAGGCTTAATCTTCTTTGAATTCTGTCTGTGGTAGCAGTCTGTGGAGGTATGTGTGTGTTTGTGTGTGTGTGCATGCGCGTGCATGAGAGTCCGACAATTAAATCATTGCTCACCAAGTTTAAGTACTAAGCAAATGCTTTTATCCAAAGTAGAACATATATATTTTGAATTAGGACACTGACAATAAACAAATTAATACATGATGTAGGTCTATGTGTACATCAACATGAATGATAAATAATTATGATAAATAAAACAATTATCACAATAATAATATGAACCTTTAGTCCAGTTACGACCCAGAGCTCCAGGTACCAAACATAATCCATTTCCTCACCTCAGTTTGCACTCGTAATTGATTGGACAGACCCTCTTTATCCTGCAACAGCCTGCGCTCTGAGTTTTCCAGCTTCTCCATGGCCGTCTTCCACTCTAGGAGATCTGGGGAGTGATCCTCCCCATGCAGGTGAAACCCTTTTTCACCCCTTCCTCCGTCTCCCTTCCCCTCGTTGTGGGGTCCGGCCCGCGTGCTCCGGCTGATGGCGGCCCGCGGAACAACAATGCGCACGGCCTCTACCTCTGTGCAAGCCTCACGGCTCACTTTCCCAAGGTGCAACACGCCAGGGGCCTGAGGGGGCGCAACTGCCACCGGTAGGGCTGCCCGTCGGGGACTCTGCTGTTTCGGGGTGGCCACCTTCAGGAGTGGTATCTCCGTAGAGATCTCTGGGGCCACCACCGGTTTGTCCATCTCCATACCATCTCCAGGCCCCCGGACGGGCACGGAGGAAGACACTGAAAAAGAGCCCATCGGGGGTGTATGAGTTTCTCAGGTTGTTGGTTACCGCCATGCATGCAGTCAATCTACTGAGACATGTAGGTGATGCCTTCCTACCTTTCGTGATGACTACTGTAGACATAGTTGTGATGAAGAGGATACTTCTTGGATAAGGGAGGAAGAACACTTTGTTGAGAGTAGTCGATTATAGTAAATCCCTGAAAGACATTATGTTAAATACCTTGGGGTGTATGGTGACTGAATAGGTTGACTTATCTAAGTTACCGCCGCAACAACAATTCTATCAACGTGATATTTAAAGTACTCTATCTATAATTAAGACTATGAAAGCTATGTCAACAATACCAGGAAGACTGAAAACCAAGGAATGTAGTTAACCTCACCTGGCACTGTAAACACTGTAGTCTATAACAAATAACCCATCTGAAATACGCTTGAGTCAGGTAGCCTTCTGGCTAGGTATTTTATTAAAGTACCGAAGATAACTTCATGCCGATGCTGATAAACAGAGCGAGTCCTAGCTGGAGGACGTATCCAACGTCAATGTTTTCAGCTAGCTAGTCATTCACAGTCGTATTTGGCGTTTTTTACGTGACTTTTCACCATAACCAACATTTGGCAAGGTGGGATGATTCCTAGAAGATATACAAATTGTGAATCTATGTAACTATTATTGCTTCATCAGAGGGAATAAACGATGAGCCAACTTACATTAATTCTACAACAATCTGTTGAAGTCAGCAGTCGCCATTTTCTTTTACCGGATGTTGTTGGCCACCGGTCTTCTTTCTTGTTGGCGCCTCACACTAAGGAGCATTATCGCCACCTAGTGATAACCGCCACCGATAAATTCACTGATCTGAATCAAAGGAAAGATGAATAGTGCATTGCGCAAACTTCTTACATGTTCGTCCTCTTATTGCTTCTCGCAAACCCCTCTGAAACCGTTGCTTTTTCTTTTGGAAATCGGCCCCAACAAAAAGGCTTGAGAAAAAATATTTTATTTAAGTGAAAGTACCCCAGATTACCCCGTGGGTTGGCTGCTCAACGATCATGCATTGGCGATAGATCGCCTACTTGGTAGCATTAGCTACATTTGGCTAGTGGTGGACTATGTCATGGATCAATTCCCTTTTCCGTTAAAATTATCGACGTTGACTGTGATGCAGAAAGTACCCATGGTGCTGGCAAGATGATTTTTTCCCACAAGTTTCGATGAAGTTGGAGGTGAGCGCCTTGTGGTATTGTTCGTGCTAGTGTGGTGTCTGCTACACCTGTATGATAGTTAGCACCTGACCTGTAGACATTGTTCAGCCGAAGCAGGTGCATGCGTTCAAGACTAGACATTGTAGTTCAAATCATACTATAGTAGTATTTCTATTTGTTTTTCAGGACAAAATGTTTAGCACCTGTTGGAGTTACCGCTTAATTTTAAAAACTATTTTCTGAAACCCTCACTGTGCTCTTGATATATTCCTATTACCTGGAATAAACAGACACACAATTTATTCTGTGTCTTTATCAAGCTATAGAGTTGGTACGGCTAGGGTTTAATTCTGACCTGTGTAGCTTTTATTGGGCAAAGTGTTTTATAGTTGTGTGAAACCAATATCAATATGTCCAACCACTCCTACTGACCCATCCATTGGACTGTGTAGCCCAGATTTGTAATATGTTGGAGCCTGTCCATGACCTCAGTATTCACAAAGAGTGCCCACATTTTTCTTGTAAAGCAACAATTAGTAATTCTGTTCCAAAACTAACGAAGCTAACTACCTACTGATAGAAGCTTGCCAACACACTAAATGGTGTCTTTTGGCTGTATAGCTGGCAACATCATGCCAAAGCGTTTCTTCCATTTTAGCAGGGTGTTCAAGCCCAGAACACAGAACTACATAGTGCATATCCTGGATGGCTAGTGGGAAAGACACAGGTGTTTGTTTGTCCTTCACATGACAATATGCTATCAAAATGAATTTGAGGGTGGTACCAAAACTAGTTGCCTATAAAACCATACCTCAAAAGTATCAAATTGTTGCTTTAACAAATTGTTCCCAAATAAAAAGTAGCAATAAATTAATTAATCTTTATTTCTGCTGAGGATTATTACGTTAACCACTTGGCGGAAGTGACGGCCACAAATCTGCACACAGTAATAGGCCTTCCTTGACTGACTACTTTTATTCACATCTCTGTTGTAGTAAAGTTTACCCTGATACAGGAATCAATTAGCAATGGAACACAACACACAGGCATATTAATTGTTGTTACAAACATGCATCAAACAGGCATCAATTCTAATATACATCAGAAAAGGCAATACAAGACTACAAAACCTCCATGATACAAAATTGTATTGATTAAATGACTTACATATTAATATTAATGTAATCTTCCCTCCCCCTCCCCAGTCCCCACACACTCTACAGCAGCCACCCAGCCCCAGGCGGCACTGCCAAATCAATCTCTCAATGCCACTGCTGGCATTGTACTTTGACGGCCACAGTGACCTGAGGGTTGACTTCAGGCTCTCCAGGGAGTCCTTCAATGCCCTCATTGCTGTGCTGGGCACTGAGTGTGACCACGGTTGGGGTCCCAAGATCTCCCCTTTGTTTTTTCTTTGCAGGCGCCCCCTCTTATCGGGTATCCTGCCCTGGCCCTCCGTTCACCGGGCAGTGCACAGGGTGAGTGCGAAGATGGCTGCGCTCCTCTACACAGTGGTCCAACATCCACCTGAAGAGGAACTCCCACCCCTGGGTGCCCGCTTCGCCCGTCTAGCTGGATCAGCAGCCTTCAGCAGAGTGGTGGGGGCTATTGATGGCTGCCATGTCAGGGTGAAGCCCCCAGCAGAGGATGCTGCCTGTTATTTTAACAGGAAGCTGTTCCACTCCATCCAGCTGCAGGCCATCTGTGACGACACATGCACATTTCTGGATGTGTTTGTGGGGTACACAGGGTAAATGCACGATTCCAGGGTCCTGAGGAACAGCCCCATGTACTACAAGCAGTCCTACCCTCCACCAAGCTACTGTATCCTTGGGGATGGTGGCTACCCCTGCCTGTCCCAACCCATCTGCCTCATGACCCCCTTCAGGCAGCCAGTCCGCAACCACCTTCAAGCTCGCTACAACTGCTGCCTGTCAAAAGCGAGGTGAGTTGTGGAGAGGTCCTTCGGGATCCTGAAGACGCAATGGCGGTCCATTTTCCTGAAGGCTCTGGAGGCATTTTACTGACAAACAGTATTTCAGAACTTCTGGAGCTAATTGCATGTCATCCTTCCAGGAAACAAGGCATGTTTCGCATGTGTGCAAAATGCTGTTATAATCAGGTAGAATTTAAGGGGCCTCTGGATGACCGAATTCTCACATGGGGAGCAGTGGGAAAGAATCGTCACAAGAGAGGAAGGCAAAAACTGCAGACCTTCTTGTTCTTTTGAACAAGCAGCTGGACTCGGCATCAGTTCAACTGGCTCCATTAAGCAAAATTATTGAGAGAGTTAAAAGAAACTCTGCGTCAAGATGAACTCTGCATCCATATAGATTTTTGCTTTTTTTGGCTGCAAGTTGAACACAGAGGTCAGATATGAGGGTGAACCTCTTGTGGGGCAGATCATTCAGGTGGTCGGCGATGAGGTTAAAGTTAGGTGCATGAAACGGCTGAATGGGACGAATGTGTTCACCTGGCCTGACCCACCTGACCTGTCAGGAGACAGCAAGGCTTAGACAGGAGGGAGAAACTACAGTCTATGATCTAGTAGACATATATGACATCGCACCAAAGATATTAGTAACATCAAACCAAAGCTAAGGACTAAGGAGACCCCTGGTCTGAAGGACATCTCAAATTCAACACCTGATGATTTAAGTGCCACAGATAACATCACAGAATTGCTCATTATTGGAAAGACAAAGGTAAAGTTTCTTCTAATTATTACATATTATATAACATACATTTTTAATACATTTGATGTATTTGCTAATTAACATGTTATGTTGATTGTGTAGTACATGTAAGCTGTCAATGGATGGTTGAAAATGTGTGTATCCGTGATTCTTGACAGGAGGCACTGGATCACTCCACACAGTGGGGCTGTGGGGCCATGCCTTTCTGCTGGCAAGCAAGGTGGTCAGTGCAGCACTGGATGGGGTTATAACCAGGTGAGAAAAGGATTCCTTTTTGGAACACATTGGCTTCACATAACTGTTCATACAATTGTAACTTTATATAATCATTTATTATTACAAATTCTGTCATAATTAGGCATTGTATTCCAGTACTTCACTTGCCAATTCAATGGAGGGGGCTGATCCTCTCAAGACCCTGTACCGAACAATGGAAGAGTTCCAGATGTTGCCAAGGTATGTATTCCCTGTTTGAGATGGATGTGTGTTTATGTGTAAGTTTTTCATTTGAAACCGCATCTCTTCCAGCATTGTGGTGAAACTTTTATCAACTGGCATGCTCATCTGGCCATGATTTTGTCAGCAAAGTCTTATCCAAGAGATCTACAGATCAAAAGCATTAGAAAGATGGGGGACAGCTTGGGTAAAATGAGCAGTTACTAATACATCCTTGCTTGTCCTAATGCACTATATTATCTTTAAAAGGTTTTAACTACCTCAGTGTAGCAAGTGCCATAATAAACATTACTGATTGTAGTTTTGCCATTTCTTTCATCAGCATCTAAGGGCATGATTATGGTAGCCCATTTTTGTTGTACGGCAGCTCAAATCCTGCTGGGCACACAATATAAGTGTTGTGTAATGTTTTCCTGGACCCTGAGCAAAGGTGAGAAGCAGAGTAACGGCACGCATAAATGTGTTTTAATGTCCAGGCTGTCAGTATTGCTCTATTCACGTCTTTCCTTCCCCCACAGACTTCCCCTTGTTCTACTGGGAACAGTAGAGGGTCCACAGGACTTCAAGGTATGACTTCCTAGTTACCGCCCTGATTAATGGATCAACCGTTGTGCTTTGCCTGTATGCCTCTATCTCTCAAAAAACATATTAACCAAAGTTTTACAGAAAGTGTATGAGTCAGTGTGCAAAAGAAAAGTAACAGTTGTGTAGTCAAGCTTGTATCTCTTTTATCTGCCACATAAAGTGATTTTTCTACTAAAGGGTACAACTGTGTATATGTATTAGTAAAAGGCAATGGTGAAGTCTTTAAATATGAACAGATATACCAATTGACTCTTTTTTGATTATAACACCGATTCTATCCACCTATCCAAGGGTGTCCATCTGGAGGCGTTGAGGGAGTCCAGTAGCTTCTCCCTCTCTAGAAGCTCGTCGAGTGGATCACCTACTCTCTCCATCAATTCAGTTTGGCGAAGAACAGGTGATTCAAGTTGGTGAAGGAATAAAAGGCATAGGCAACTCCTAGTGGAAGCTAGACATTCTCAGAATGAAATGACTTGAGACGTGGAAATCTCTATAACTATTAACACATGAACAACATCTCATGTCATCAAATTCCTATTTTGTTGATGTAGGCAATCTTCTTTTTTTCTAACTGTGACTGACACTGTGACAAGAAAGCCTTTCAAAGTCATACTTGACAGTGGGGGAGGCTTGAACATACATTTCATGTTTAATTTGTGTGCCAATCACTGTTGAGTGTTGTACTGCTCTACTGTAGTGTGAATTGGGAAATAAAACCTACTGAGTGAAGAGGAAGCCCACAAATGTTTCTAATGAAAATATGCATAAAATTGCAGTAGGCGTTGTCTTTACACCAATCAAATCAGAAATAGAGTCACGTCAAGATATGACAACTAAGTGTACTTGGGGGCAAACAAGGCACAAGCCCTGACCTTGGGATGCTGTGGGTCAACAACCTCTACTATAGGGGTTGCCGCCGCCATGGCAACCAAGGTTAGAGCTGCCTCACAAAGTAACCTCCAGGACTGGCTCTACTTGAGGAAGGTGGCTATCAGCGCTGGTAAGTGGGACCAACAGGTGCTAGTAGCAACACACAAGGTGGCTGTGTAAAGCACACACACTCATCAAGACAAACACACACACACACGCACATACACAGATTGGCTTTGCACTGCCAGCACCAACCTATTTACTTTTGCAGGTGTTTGACAGCAGAGTTCTTGTTTAACCATGATTTGTAAAAGGGTTCAACTGAACTGCACTTCATTGCAGTGACACCTAGTGGAAAGACTATAGAGTAGCATGCTCTACAGAAAGGAGTGAGGTGTACAAAATAAATGTATTTCTGCATATTCCTGAGAATACTCGTAATTTGTTATATTAACTTCACTTTTGAGTTGTATAATCCAAAGAAAGTGAACTGATAAATGATCTGGGTACCAACCACTCAATTATGCACCAAATAAATTCACTTGTTAGAAAATCACATAATGACTTCAGGACCATTTGACATGTTAAGAAACTAAGCGCGTTGCAGGCCTATATGCGCTTAAGATTATTTAACTGCAGAAGAAGAGTCTGTTTACTGGGGGAAAGTGCTGCTCCAATCACAGACTACAAATGGAGGACGGTAGAGGACATGACAGTGAAAGAGGGGCTAAGATAGAAGCACAAGGGTTTGAGAATGCCCAAGGCTTGTGTGGAGGCTTTGTTTCTACAACAGGAGAAGGAAAGAAAGAGACTCATCAGTCATCACATTCAGTGAGGCCCAAAGGCTGTGGAGACCAACGTGATGACAGTCAGAGAGACATGGAGTGGAGTGGTGGTGTAATATACAAAAGGAGAATAAATCCACTGTCTTACTAAGCCTTGATGCAGAAAAAGCCTTTGATAAAGTCAATGGAATTTCTCTACCAAATCTTTTGGGATTTGGCTTTAATAAGCAGTCAGTTAAGTGTATTAAAACATTGTACCAGCAACCAACAGCTATAGGATCAAGATTAATGGGTTGCTTACCTCAACCATCACACTGGAAAGAGGTACGAGGCAAGGCTGCTGTGTGAGCCTAGCGTTATTCGCTCTTTATATTGAACACCTGGCCCAGGCAATTTGTCAGCATGAAGAGCTACAAGGTGTTAAAATAGGTCATAAGTACCATTTGATTGGTCTATTTGCGGATGATGTTATGGTTTATTTGACGGAACCTGAAACCTCACTACCCACATTGATGAGAGTCCAAGAAGATTTGGGCTATTATGCAGGCTATAACTAAACATGGCAAAGACACAATTGCTAACATTTAATTATATCCCTTCAGAGGAAATCAAATATAGATATACATTGAAGTGGGACATGACATCATTGAAGTATTCAGGGGTGAACATTTTAAAAGACCTAAGTGAATTATATAAGTCAAACTACAACCCGATTATCCAAGACATTAAAAATGACATCGAGAGGTGGTCCATATACCCACTAGAGTTTGGCGATAGAATTAACGTAATTAAGATGAATATCTTACCAAGAGTACTGTATCTATTAACGTAATTAAGATGAATATCTTACCAAGAGTACTGTATCTATTAACGTAATTAAGATGAATATCTTACCAAGAGTACTGTATCTATTAACGTAATTAAGATGAATATCTTACCAAGAGTACTGTATCTATTTCAGGCTTTACCAGTAGATATCCCACAGAGTCAATTTTTAGCCTGGGATAAAATTATTTCTAGGTTTGTTTGGGATAGAAAGAAACCTAGGATAAGATACACAACACTTCAATTAGCCAAGCATAAAGGTGGAATGGTGCTTCATAATTTAAAGGATTATTTTTATGCAGCTCAATTTTGACCCCTGTTTTGCTGGTGTGATGATATACTGTATCTAGATGGAAGGAAATTGAGACCAATGTAGAAGATTATCAAATAAGATCTGTCTTGGGTGAAAAAGGGCTTCCTCCTATCCTTAAAAGTAAAATAGACTCGATAACTTTGAGTACATTGGAGTTCTGGTTTAACTTTATTAGACAATCTAAGCTAGGGAAAGACCAGAAGGCACAAGGTGGATAGCCTTTGACACACAATTTAAACCAGGAGATAATGACGATACATTTAAGCATTGGACAACAAGGGGTATTACGGCAATAGGTGCAGTAATTGAAAATAAGGAGCTAGTTTCCAAATATTAAAAGACAAATTTACCCTTCTATTTAGATATACAATTTAGAGATTATTACAATAAAGAAGTGAAGACTGAAAATACGCAAGAAACTAATTCTGTAATAAATGTCATGTTGAGTGCATATAAGCCTTATAGTAATTGTGCTAGAGTAATATCAAGATTTTATGAGAGTATTGTTGAATGTAGAGGCAAGTCAACATTGTATGTCAAATCAAAGTGGGAGGACGAGTTACAGGTGGAGATCTCTGGGGGAATGGTTTAAGGTGTGTGAAACCCAACATGGAAAAAAAATGGAAATGGAGCCCTAGTGACTGTTTTAACGGCAGAGATAGTGACACACACAAACTCTGAATTTAGTCTCTGCATTTTACCCATCCAGGGTAGTGAAGCACACAGTGAAGCACACTAACCCGGAGCAGTGAGCTGCCTTCAGCGGCGCCCGGGGAGCAGTGATCGGGGTTAGGAGCCTTGCTCAAGGGCACCTCAGCCTCTACTGGTCGGGGATCGAACCAGCCTAACCAGTAGGCCACAGCTGCCCCAGGTCTCACCTGTGGAGGGTATTCAATTGGAAAAATTTGATTAGAGTTTTTATTACACCTAAGATCCAGACTAAGAAATCCATATCACACCAGCCTCGTTGGCGACAATGTGGTTCACTGAACGCCAATCACACACACATTTTTTGGAGCTGAGGGGGGGGGGGGGGGGGGGGTTAAGTGTTTTTGGGAAAGGGTACATGCTGTACTTATTACTGTACTAGGGTTTGGAATACCTCTGTCATGTACCATCTTGTACTTGGGCCACATTTCAGCTGATATACTACCAGAGGATCGGTACTTGACCAAGATACTCCTAAGAGCAGCTAGGAAAACAATAACTCAGAACTGGTATAAATCTGATTCTCCTTCCCAGAATCAGTGGATGGACACCATAAAAGAACTTTACACAATGGAGAGGTTAACTCATATGCTAGAGTTGAGGCAAGACTTGCCTGTAATAAAGAAGTGGCAAAAGTGGACACTTTATCTATGTTTACAAGGCACATACTAAGAATTTGTCATTTTTATCTACCAATGTACTATCCCACAAGTTGTATGTTTTTAATGTTATTTTCTTTGTTTTGTTTCCTGTCTTTCTTTTCTGTTTTTCTTTCTTATTGTCTGTGTTCTATTGTATGCTCTGTAAATTCAAATTCATGGTGTTTCTTGGATAGTTTCTATAGTTTCCAAAGATGTATGGATAGTGGTATACACATAAAATAATACATTAACCAATACCTTTTCCAAAGCCAAGCCTGTCACAAAATATATAATTATCTGGAATGGTTATCAAGGTGGGAATAATATTGATTGTGTATGTTGAACATATTACATATTTATATAAAAAAAAAAAAAAAACACAAAAATCGGTTGTAACAGAGAGTAAAAATGTAACCAATTACAGTAACAGTGAGTTGATAACCTTTTCTGTAACTTGCAGAAATTATCATGTCATTGAACACTATATTTGTTCAGTCATGAGTTAGAAAGTCTCTACACTTTTGTATGGGGCACCAAGTGTAACTCCATTGTATAGAGAGGCTAAGCCAGCAAAGGCTGCTTGAACTTTTCTAGATATTATTACAAAATAAATTATTTCCATAAGCTATATTACTGATGTGCACAAAATGCTTTTGGTCCGATGCATTCTGTGACTCGGCAGGTTACAGAATGTGTTCTGTCCACTGAAACAAACTTTTGTAGACTTGGACTTTTTACACTAAAGCCAACAACAGCAGCCTTTGCTTTCATTGACAGAATGTATTGTATACCCTGAAAACTCATAGAATGTATCAAACCAAAGACCTTTCCTTCACATCATATCTTCAGGAATATAGCCTAAGGACATAACTCATTCAGTACTTTCAGTTTGACACATTTCATAGCAATTTGCATCAGATAAAGCCGGAAAAAAGAAAACACATTCTGACATACATTTTAAACATCAATTGTATCACAAATATCATAACCCAGACCAACTATATGACCAAATGCCACTCTACCGTTCTGTAAAAGGTTATGTACAGTTAGCTAATCACATTCTCTCTCATGGCAAAACAGTTCCTTGGTCCACTTTAGTCCTAGGGTTATGCCAGTCCCTCTGGTAGAACTAAGGTGGGACAAGGAACAGTTTTGCCATGAGAGGGAATGGGAGTACGTAACTGTAGGCCTACGTAAACTTTTACAGAGTGCCATATGGTAATTTATTTGGTGTGGTTTTCATAATCTATCATGATGTTTTGCTTGTTTCACTGCATAAAAAAATAAAAACTTTTTTGCTAATATCTGGGATTCAATATGTGTGGAATAGACACAATCATTGTCAGTTAACACGCCAACCAATCACATTTAGTTGTAAAGTCACGTGATTTGGATGAAGCCAGTTCCGAGTCCGCCATGTTTGCTGAATTAGTTCACCGGATTAGCTTTACGTAGCTCAAAGTAACCACTGGGTTAGCTCGTAGATTGTGTTTTCATGTATTGCGGTCATAGACATAGGTTGTGCTTTTAGTGTACCTCAGGTCAGGAGGAAATAATAATAATAAAATAATTCCAGCAATAACATTAGGCAGTCTTATTTACCCGAATGCATATGTTGCACACAATGATTAAGGCGTCTAACCCACACTTAAGGGGTAAAATTTCTTCTGTTTTGGAGGAGTTGTTGGCAGCAGCAGTGACGGAAATCTGCGAGGTATTTGATAATGAATTTGCTACTTTACGTGCGGAATGCGCAAGATGCAAGCATTCTAAGGACGTCGAAAAGAGAACACACTCAACACCACAGCTTAACCGTTCTTATGAGAATGTCCAGAGGTTTACTACCAGAGACGAGGATCTTCAGAGAGGTAGCAGTCGAGGAGAAATTGAAAGGGATACAAATGGAGACGTAGGTAAATCAAATGATCACCTATCCTACCAACCCAGGATGCAAATAATCTCATTGCAATTCTTAAAGCTATTAGGCCTATTTCATTAAAAAGTGGTTGTTGTGTTTTGTATTCTTTGTCGCACTAAATATTTGAATTGAATACCTAGACCTGTATTTTTGTAATCTAGGAATGAAACCCTTGGCTACTTTATAGACAGTATGACAGCAGCAAATACAGAATGTAAGGCTACAAGATAAATTAAGTTTTGATATACTTTACACATCGTCATAATTTATTGTTCTTGTTATCAGGAAGTCATCACACCATACCACAGTGCTGCCAGTGGGACGTCGGTACTAGCAATGAACAACCCAAACATGCTAGTAAAGTAATGGTATGGCATAAGAACACAAACACTCTGAATATTTTTAAAGGATCCCCACCCCCTCAACACAAAGTTAGCTTGATCTTGTGCTTCCCTCCTCAGGGTACAAAGATGGACTTCGTGTCTGTCAAACAGGAAGTTGTGGAAGAGTCTGAACTTCAGAGAGAAGAGCAGAATGGACAGGAGGGTAAAGAATCTCTCTGTCTCATCCTACAGTCAACTCTCATTGAGAATTACTGCCACCACATAGTTTCATTCAAGAACCAAACAAGTAGAGACATTGACAAGTAAATAACAAATTGTAATGAGTAACATTGCCTGCTTGTTATGGGATTGAAGCGGTAATTAAGTGAGAAAAGCAAGTCCTTGTTTCTTCCTTTAATTGACATACATTTTTTGTAATGCTATCCTAATTCCTCCTTTACAGGAATGGCTGGTTCAGACATCCACCTGCCTGATTCTAATCTGGATTTGAGCTCACTGCTGTCCCCCCAGACAGGACCAGAATGGGCTTCTCCTGAGACATTTATTTACCGTGACGGCAACTGTGACCTAAAGGTTGAATCGGAGAATGGCCATTCCAGTCCTGTAAACAAGGGCAAAGTAGTTGAAAATGGAGGGCATGAAAGTATAGATTATTACCAAGAACAGCAGAAGCTGAGCACATGGAACAGTGATATGGCAGCAGGTGTATACCCTGCACCTCAACTCAATCCCATGCAACACAGAGACTGTAGTAGAGATGGGCAAGAAGAGGTACACACAGAGGAAGTGGAACTTGGGAATACACACCTCACACACTGGACAGTACCTTCACCAAGGAATCAGTCGTATCTGCAAAAGCAGTGGCCTGTACGCAGGAAACAATCTGCACCTGTGAGTGTGTTCAACATGTGTGCCTCAGGTGCTGTATCCTTAGACATGAGGGCTAATGGTTCTGGGAATCCACTGAACATGCCTTTGACTATCACAGCGGAGCAGGAGAAGAGATTCACCTGCCTGTTATGTGGGAAGAGACTCCTGTCTGAGCAGACCCTGAAATCTCACCAGAAGATTCACTCAGGGTATTCACCACATCAGTGCAACCAGTGCGGCAAGAGGTTTTCTCGACTCGAGAACCTCAAGGTGCACCAGAACATCCACACAGGACTCAAACCATACACTTGCAAATTCTGTCTGAAGAAATTCAATGCTCCAAGCAACTTCAGCCGACATAAACATGCTTGTCTGAAGAGAAGGCTAGCTCAATTCAGTTCGTAAAAACATATTAACATTGGGGTAAGGCTCAGTTTCGGTTGGGCAATATGCAACGGTAGAAATGTGTCTACCGGTAGAGATTTGGCAATATCGTTTCAACCGCTGACGACTCCTTTTTTAAAATAATTTCCCACATTAGTTGCATGTTGCCGCTTCACTATACACTATCCCGCTATTATACGGTTACTTGCCATAACGATAGAAGACATTCCTCCAAAATACCGCTTTAAAGATTTAGTTTTTTCAGAGAAATTTAATTTTATAGTTTCAGGTGTTGCGTAGCAAACCATTCCTGGCTGACTTGCGGAATGATATGAAAGATGTGCATTAGAAGCACAAAACCCCTTTCCAATGACAGCGGTCATTACTTTTTCGTATCGGTGAATATAAAGAAATTACAGACCTGCAAACTTTGTGGTGGCCCATTCAGATCAACTGAACTTTTTAGAAAATTCTGAAGAGCCGTTTAATAAACCGTGGTATATACGTACCGTGATATAAAATTACATATACCGGGAAAGAAGATTTGGGCCATATCACCCACCCCTAGGCTCAGGTGTGATGTGTTGAAATGTGTGTGCTGTGAAGTTCAGGTGTAGAGACAGAATAGTATTGTAGATTTGAATAAACATGGATCTGTGGTTACTTATTTACATTTCATAGTTCATAGTTTCTGGAGTATTGCTTCACCTTCATGTCCTATCCAGGGATCAGATAAGTGGGTCAGTCTCAGTGTAACTCACCTGGGGAGAATTCTACCATACCTGAGTCAGGCCTGTATTACTCCCTTAGACTTTTTTTTGACTCGCACTGCCACTGATTGTATACTGGAGGGAAAATGTGTGCGATATTAATAACCTTTTTGATGTGATCATGTGGGAACACTTCATCCATGTTGTCAGGTGCTGATGGTCTTATTTTGATTTTTTTTTTTACTAAAAGACTTACAAATATTTCTTTTTCATCTTAGCATTATCTAAATATTTCTTATTTATTCAGTGCAGAACTGCGGCTCATCTTTGTCTTTGAGGTGTATGTATATTCTGTACCTGGAATCACCAACATTTATGTGGAATATGTATTTGGGAAGAGGAGACACATTCATCGGGTGTGTTGTTCTGTGATATGGGTATGATTGTGTTTTTAGAGAAGTGATTCAGGATTTTGTTGTTCCAAAAACGTCCTGTAGAGGGCATTGCTGAACCCTTCATTGTAGCTGCTGAAGTGACTGCTAGAGGTTGCAGGACAAAGTTGTGTAGATGAATGATGACCCTACTGTAAAGAAGATTATAAATGGGCAGGTACCGGTACTCTTATTTATAATATTTCATGTCTAATTTCTGTAAATACTATTTATATGGTCTGCAAACCTCTCACTCTGAGACTCAAATACACTGCCTCACACAAGTCCAGTGTCTTATCAAATACCCAGACAGACCTACATAAAACTCCACTGTAATTACTAACTTTACAAACTTGAATAATGATTAAAGGCAACAGACAGTGCTGCCTTCTACACAATCATTACCTACCACTGACGAGACCTTTTTCCATGATGTCACTGCATGTCCGCTTGGCCACATGATGTTCTAACACACGGCAACAAGTCAATTTGTTCTTGGTCCACTCCACACAGTGAGAGCCTCTGTTAAAGATTGGCTAATATGGGGTTGAAGTTGAACATTTCTTGTGGCAGGTTAAGATTGATAACAGATTGGCTAATATGGGGTTCGTAGCAGCTGGTGGGTGCAGGTGTGTTTGGGGAGGCTATGGATGGTTTGGTATTGGCTTCAGGTCCTGAGCGCTCTCCGTCCTCTTCACCAGCACGTCCCTCAGACAGCCTAGGAAGCTCTGCTGCACCAGCCTGACATCACCTAACACACACAGAGCAGTGAGTGAGTGTGTGTGTGTGTGTGTTTGTATGTGAGTGTGTGTTTGTATGTGAGTGTGTGTGTGTGTGTGTGTGATTGTATGTGAGTGTGTGTGCGTGTGTGTGTGACTCAGTGTGTGTGTGTGAGAAAATTGGTGTGACTCAAACCATCAGTGGTCAGACAGCAGAGAAGAGAAACGGAAAAGTAAAGAAAACCTCAGCAGATGAGCCGTTAGGAAACATAACATAAGAAAACCTCAGCAGATGAGCTGTTAGGAAACATAACATAAGAAAACCTCAGCAGATGAGCTGTTAGGAAACATAACATAAGAAAACCTCAGCAGATGAGCTGTTAGGAAACATAACATAAGAAAACCTCAGCAGATGAGCTGTTAGGAAACATAACATAAGAAAACCTCAGCAGATGAGCTGTTAGGAAACATAACATAAGAAAACCTCAGCAGATGAGCTGTTAGGAAACATAACATAAGAAAACCTCAGCAGATGAGCTGTTAGGAAACATAACATAAGAAAACCTCAGCAGATGAGCTGTTAGGAAACATAACATTAGAAAACCTCAGCAGATGAGCTGTTAGGAAACACAACATTAAATGTTTTTTTGTAGAATTAATGGTCTTGCATGCTGCTTGCACTGAAAAATGCAGAGAATATCCCAAACCAAAGTGTAAGACATGTGTTGATAGTCTTTACAATTTAGCTTCTTTGCAAATAGCAGTCTATGGCCTTATGCACACTGGCTGGGTGGCATGTGCGTTGCAGCTCAACATAAATTGTTCAGCAGTTGGCATATTACCACTGTTCCATGAAGAACAAGATACAACACAGATATTATGGGATCCAAGCCCTCACATGTCTGGCAGAAGCCACCTCTAGTCACACCTCTAAAAAGCAGATGATATGCGGCCTCTTCACCGAGCACTAGCTGCTGCTGTGTGAGGCAAACTAGTGTTGTACCTCTTTCCTCTCCTTCATGGGGACAGTGGTTGTATGCATAGCCTTTTCATTCTGTTTCAGTGAATTCACCTGGTACAACACAGAAAATATGAATCCTTTAATCACGGGCCACGCAAATGAGGCTGAACAGAACATCTACACCCTACCGATTCAGTAGAAAGGATGGAGGAGGAGGATGAAGTGCACATAGACATGGCAGGATACTCACAAAGGTGTGAGAGGATGGAGGAGGAGGAGGTAGAAGTGCACATAGACATGGCAGGATACTCACAAAGGTGTGAGAGGATGGAGGAGGAGGTAGAAGTGCACATAGACATGGCAGGATACTCACAAAGGTGTGAGAGGATGGAGGAGGAGGAGGTAGAAGTGCACATAGACATGGCAGGATACTCACAAAGGTGTAAGAGGATGTGGCAGAGCACACTTCCTCCACTGACACACCCTTGAACTATGCCCAGGATACTGCCACCCCACGCCCCTTGTGGAATGAGCACGCACACCCTCAGGCAGAGGCACGCCCTTGCTGTTATAAGCCAGGGAGATAGCCTCCAAAATCCGTTGGCAGAACCACTGTTTAGACAGCAGCCTGCCACGAGCTGGATCAGCAAAACAGACAAAGAGCTGGTCACATGACTGGAACTCTTGGGCTCGTGAAATGTATGTATGTAGCGCCCTCACTTTTTTAATGCGAAGGGATCAATGTTGGCCCAGCCAAACTGATCCCAAGTCTGCGTCCCCACCTGGGGGTAAAGTAGCCACCCTCCCACAAGAGGACTCCTGCTGGAGAGAAGATCTGCCCCCAGATTGAGATAGCCTGGGACATGAGTTGCCTTGCCTGACAACAGATGTAACTAGAATGCGTTTCGTGAACGAACTGCGAGAGTGTGCTTGCTCTGTGTCAGTGAAGCACAGGTGCAAGCTAGTTTTAATGACCCCATTATGATGTCATAATCCACAGAGTTCTGCCATGCAAGTCTATGGAGAAAAAAGGTGATGGAAAAAGAGGAATAAAAAAGGAGTGGCAAGGAGTACCGCCACGAAAAGTCATAGCAGGTTCCACCGGATCGGGGAGAATAAATAAAGAAAACTTGACAACAACAATACTGTGCTTCCCTTCGGGCAAGCACACTAACTCCTCTGGGTCAGGAGAGAGTGAGACATTTGCAGAAGTGGGAGGGAGTGTGTTGTCCCCGTCTGATTATATAAGACACCACTGTAGAGTTACGGTTAGAACATGATGGCCCTGCAGAGCTGGGAGAAAAAGCTTGAGCGCTAAGAGCACTTTCAGTAGAATCAGAATCAGCTCTAGCTAGTTAATGCTGCATTTACCGCCTGCATTTATGTGCTCAGACGGTGTGATAGAATCTACTGCTGACATGCACTCATATCTAAGAAAACCCAGTGGTCATTGCCATCAGACCCTATAGCTGGTGAAACGTCTGATAACCAGCTTGTGTCTTAGCTGAAACAGCCAGACATCTAAGGATGCATACTTTTAGCTGGATGAATTTTCAATGGTGGTGTGGGCTTAGCATCTGGGTAGGATGCTTAGTTTATAGAGTCTCCTTTACCACGACAAAAGATTATATGTTTTCTTGTGCTAGTAAATAGTTTTAATATTTAAGAAATATGTCAATTTTATGTGATTTCTGCAACAGTGGCACTGAAAACCTTTTATTCTACTCCGTCATGTTATGCTTTAGTGTGGGCTGATGAGCAGAAAACACTGACTTTATGTGACCTGCAAGGCTGACCTGTTTAATGTATCTCAGCAATGATGTATAAATAGGGGCTGTCAGCTAGCAGTTTTACCAGAGCCCAGGCCGTCCCCCATTAGTAATTATCTGGTATAACTAATTTTGTACATCCTTACTTCCATGGATTCAGGCGTTGTACTGACACCGAGACTGGTCAAGTTAAAAACGAACGCAGCGATACACATAGGAGAAGATTCCTAGGTCTTGCTAATTGCTATGGCTCTGCTTTATCCGAGATCCATGTGCTGTTCACGACAGCGAATCAGACTCTGAAAAAGGCGTAATTAGAAGATGACCGACAGAGACGTATGACGACGTGCTTCCAGACCCAGCTATACGATAAACAAGAAATGGAGCCGCGGTTGCTGATCTTGTTCACTGTCAGCTTTCTGCTACATGGAGTTGAGAGAAGTTTGGCTGACAAAGGTGAGCACGTTTTGAAAACCAACCATGTTGGATGGTTATTTGCATGCAAGAGTACTACAATGGGGCTGTTATGTCTCAATGTAAACGACTTTTCATTCATCACAAATAAAAGTTAGCGGGCTAGCCAGCTAACGTTTGCGGGAGGTAGTTTACTACTGAGCAAAGTGGGCTATATCTGTTATGTTTGTGATAAAGACTTTTCGATTATTTACGTGTTTCTACTAGTATGACGGAAGAGCTAATCACAAGACACGTGTCACATCTAATATGCAAACTGATCAGCTTTCTACCTTGATGCAACCTAAGGATGCGTTAAGCTTTTTGCTTAACTAAGGATAGATTCAATATGCCTATCTTGGTAGCAGTACGTACACAAAGTTTTTTGAACAGTTCTGTGTGGTGAGATGAGATGTCAAGCTTCACCGCATGGGATAGCCTGTACACCACACATTTCTAGTCCTAAACGTCAACTACCTATCTTTTTTTCTTTCCGAAAAACCACGTCTGAAAGTTAGCCTTTATTTCATTCAGCACGCGTACTTTCCTTGAATAGAGAGACAGTACAAAATGGAGAGCACTTGATGGCCGTGAGTTTTGATCACAGACCAGATTTCGAATTTATTTTTAAAAATGTATCCCCTCACAGAAAATTAAGCAAGCTTGATCTTAGATCCGATTTACAGATTGTATCATTTGCAGGCAAGCGGTGGAAGAAGCATCTAGACCAGATAGAGGAGGCTGTCCGAAACTACACACCATGCAGTCAACACAACTGCAGCTGCCACCATGGGTACTTAGAGACTTTCCAACACATAAGAGATGTTTTGGTGAAATGTACTTGTAATTCTTCAACAAATAAGTCCGTGTATTCTCCTCTGTATCACACAGCATTACACGCTAAGGTCATGATTGCTAATCCAAAAGCATGAGTATGGAACATAGACTTTCAGTGTCCGTCTTTTACAAATCTCTGGGTGTATGTTATGTATTTTTGTTGATGTCAATGACAGAGTCCTAAAGGCAGACCTGAAGCCATTTGGCTCAGGAGTGACAGAGTCTCTAATGATGGACACAGTTCGTCGAGGAGTTGGTACGCACTACCAGATCGTCGACCACAAGCTGTACAGAGAACAGAGCTGCATGTTCCCTGCCAGGTGTGTCTGTGTGTCTGTGTGTTTGGACTGTAACATGTATTAATGGTGCTGGTTGCCTGTGGTATACTGGCTCCACTCTGCTACTGGCTTAATGAGTTCATGGCAATCCAATAAAGGGGCTCTGTGAATAAATGAGATTAAGTGGTCACTCCTCTGGACAGCTTATGTTGAGAAAGCATGGTGTTAAAGTGTGTATGTGTGTGTGTGTGTGTGCGTGTGTATGTGTGTGTGTGTGTGTGTGTGTGCGTGTGCGTGTGTGTGTGTGTGTGTGTGTGTGTGTGTGTGTGTGTGTGTGTGTGTGTGTGTGTGTGTGTGTGTGTGTGTGTGTGTGTGTGTGTGTGTGTGTGTGTGTGTGTGTGTGTGTGTGTGTGTGTGTGTGTGTGTGAGAGAGATAATATTTTAATTGATTTAATTTACCTGATGATGCACATATGCATACATCTAGACAATGCTTTAAGGAACCCATTTGTGATTTTAGATGCAGTGGGGTCGAGCACTTCATTCTTCAGGTGATTGACAGGCTACCTGATATGGAGATGGTGATCAATGTGCGCGACTACCCACAGGTGCCCCACTGGGCCCAACCTGCACTCCCTGTGCTGTCCTTCAGCAAGGTGAACAAGTTACACACACACACTCACACACACACACACACACACACACACACACACACACACACACACACACACACACACACACATACATACCAACATACTTTTTGTCTCTAAGATTATTTTGTGCTTTGTTTGTTTACGCTAGCACTGATATTGAGAGGGCTAAACTCATACACTATGCTTTTGCTCATGCTTAACACACACACATTCCGATGCACTCACCAAACTGCACAGAAAAAAAAGTTAACACTGTACAATTTTTTATGTAAACTGGCGTTTAAACAAACAAACAAAGAAAGAGCTGTGATATTCAAGTTATATTTTCTGAAGAGGTTTTCCTAATGTTTTAACAACAAATTCTGCTCTGTTTGTTGGGCAGACACCAGACTACCAGGACATCATGTACCCTGCTTGGACCTTCTGGGAGGGAGGGCCAGCTGTGTGGCCTATCTATCCCACTGGACTCGGCCGATGGGATCTCATGAGGGATGACCTACAGAAGTAAGACCACAACTAAACTAAACAAAATATGTAAACATATGTAACAAATATACACAGATATTATACATTAATTCATGTAATACATATATGAAGACACATTTTGTTCAGGTGTGTGTGTAAATTAATATAATGCTGGGGACACATTTATCCCTAAATACAATGACCTCAAGTCAGTAGTTTTACTTTTTCTCCACAAACTTCAGAAATCAACATTTTTATCAAATCAAAATGTCTTCCTTAAGATAACCCTCAGTCCTTGAGAAACACTCAGTCCTTGAGAAACCCTGTGTAACCAAAGTGTTGTGTCTGATAATGTCCTCCCTTTGTTACGTATCTGCATTGTTGCTTTCTGCTCCCTCAGATCAGGAGCACAATGGCCATGGAGGAAGAAACACTCCAGGGGATTCTTCAGAGGCTCTAGGTCAGTCTGAGTCTCCAGTCCCTGGCTTTACCATGTCCTGTGTTTAATCTGTCCTCTTTCCCATGCCCTGTGATTAATCTGTCCTCTTTCCCTTGTCCTGTGTTTAATCTGTCCTCTTTCCCTTGTCCTGTGTTTAATCTGTCCTCTTTACCATGCCCTGTGATTAATCTGTCCTCTTTACCTTGTTCTGTGTTTAATCTGTCCTCTTTCCCTTGTCCTGTGTTTAATCTGTCCTCTTTACCATGCCCTGTGATTAATCTGTCCTCTTTACCTTGTTCTGTGTTTAATCTGTCCTCTTTCCCTTGTCCTGTGTTTAATCTGTCCTCTTTCCCATGCCCTGTGTTTAATCTGTCCTCTTTCCCTTGTCCTGTGTTTAATCTGTCCTCTTTACCATGCCCTGTGATTAATCTGTCCTCTTTACCATGCCCTGTGTTTAATCTGTCCTCTTTCCGATGTCCTGTGTTTAATCTGTCCTCTTTACCATGTTCTGTGTTTAATCTGTCCTCTTTACCATGTCCTGTGATTAATCTGTCCTCTTTCCCATGCCCTGTGTTTAATCTGTCCTCTTTCCCTTGCTCTGTGTTTAATCTGTCCTCTTTCCCATATCCTGTTGTTTAATATGTCCTCTTAACATGGCAGAAGACTGATTGAAACATCACTGCCACTTTGTCTTGGGCACTTTTGCAAGTCAAGCTTTGTCCCTGATGTAAACAGCAAATAAAGCACCAAAGAAATTCTCTCCCCCTTCTCACAGAACAAGCTCTGAGCGGGACCCTCTGATCCTGCTCTCCAGAGGCGAGCCAGACCTCGTAGATGCTGAGTACACCAAGAACCAGGCTTGGAGGTCAGAGAAGGTTAGTAGAGAGTCGGCTGCGGGATTCATACAAAGTTACTGTGGTAATGTTATCACTGTAATTTGCATTGATGTGTGTCAACGTAGTAATGCAGATATTGTTGTCAACATGTTTCATTTGTATATTTTAGTTGTTCACACCGTATAACACGATGTGGGTTGGTATGCTAAATTCAAGCTCAGATAAAGTAGCTCTGTTTTATCTGAAGAGTATAATCTGGAAATGAACTGAATGCTATGTCCCTTCTTATCTATGGACGCCTGGAACAGCGAGTACTGACACTTTCCTGACTTTCCTGAAAATAAATGAAATTGTATTCTGTTCTTACCCAGGATACTCTTGGAAAACCACCTGCGAAAGAGATTTCTCTGGTTGACCATTGTGAATACAAGTAAGACTCCTTGTCCATTCAGAAATATTCTCTGCCAGAAGAATTGTTCTTTTATCAATTATATTTTATTTTATTTATCACTATAATAATTATAAATGGGACTTAATCCATATTTGTTTAAAGTTACACTATGGAGTTTCTGGAGCCACAAGGTAGGGGCTACTTTCTTCTGGACTTCAGTAACTTATTTGCTGTCTTGCTTTGAATTGTGTTGCACTTGCTTGATGTTTGACTGTGTTAGGAAAGTTGTTGGCAAGCTATCCAACATAGGTATCAAAATGACGATGCAAAGAAGCCGACGCAGGAGCACTTTTTACTAGCATCAATGTACAAGCTAAACTAAGCGAATCTTGATGAAATGAGCTTACTTTGTTTATGACAAACTAGAAAGTCAGCAACTATCCTAACACAGTTAAACATCAAGCAAGTGCAACACAAGACAAAGCAAGACAGCAAATAAGTGACTGAATAGTCCAGCAGAAAGTAGCCCCCTACCTGGCGGCTCCAGAAATTCCATACTGTTACTTAAATATTAAACAAATTAAACACTTCTATTTTCTCAACTCTAATTCTACTAATCAATATAAAATACCATAGATGTAGTAGGGACTGCTTTGCCATATAGTGTTACTATAGTGTGTAGAAAGTGAATTCAGCCACAGTGTTGGTTTTGCAGGTACCTCTTTAATTTCCGGGGCGTGGCCGCCAGCTTCAGGCTGAAGCACCTCTTCCTGTGCGGCTCGCTGGTGTTCCATGTCGGGGAGGAGTGGTTGGAGTTCTTTTACCCGCAGCTCCACCCGTGGGTACACTACATCCCTGTCAAGCAGGACCTGTCCGACGTGAGGTAACCCTCTCTGGTGTCTTCTCACACATGCTGTTGTGGTTGTTGTTGCTGCTGTTACTGAGGTGATTATTCCACTGAACCACTTCTGCACAACAATGGCAATTCAACAGGTAGATTTAAAAATGTTTCACTCTACAACCAAGAGCAACATATTACTTTTTATATTTATGACTAATTTGTGATCTGTATTAAGTAGCGATTCATGTCACTATAGCTATCAATGTTTAATTTCCTGAAACTGATACAATTTTCTACAACACCTTTTCTCTAGTCAAATGTGTCGCTACAACAACATATGATGTTTACCTTTACACCAGCAAATATAGGGAGGAAACTGAAGTGTAAAATCTGACAGACCGATTGATCTCTCTCCTGAGCCAACTGCAACTCATTCCCATCCCATGTCCTTTCAGTCAGCTGTTATTTTCTCTGATCTTCTAGGGACCTGTTGCAGTTTGTGAAGGAGAATGATGGTGTGGCTGAGAATATTGCCAAGAGGTAAAGTCAAATGTTTTTTTAAGAAAACCTGCTTTAGAAAACCTGAGCTCAAGTGTTATCAAAAGGATAAAGATACACCATGCAGGTTTCTGCCATCTCTATAGCACTCTGTTCATCTCCCTCTCTGTCTCCTCCTAGAGGTGAGCGCTTCATCCTTGATCACCTGAGGATGAAGGACGTCTCCTGCTACTGGGAGGAACTGCTCACCCAGTTGGCCCAGTTGCTCCAGTACCGCCCCGTCAGACGACCCAACTACAGTCAGATCACCTACCGGCCCGGCCACTCCGAACTCTGAACCTCGAGGACCCTCCATTCTTTTCGTGTCCGTTCGGCTGCTCATACCCTCTCTTCCTCCTCTCTGTTTCACCAGGGCAGCTTTTGTTGCAGATCTTGTTCTCAGCTTCAAACGACACATTTTTTTTATGCAGGTTCGGAGGCAGTCAAAATTTTTTTTTTTTTATCCCATCCAATAACCCATCCTGTTAGAGCAACACATTGTTTTTTGGGTGATTTTTCTGGTGGTCTGCTTTGTTGAAATAGTACTGCTACTATTATCTAGATATTGAAATAATACATTAGTGAAGCTTTGTGTAGATTTGTAGGAGGTCATATAGTAATTGAGATTGTGGTAACTGAGATTTAGGTCCCATTGAGAAGAAGCCGTCTGTATACAGCAACGACCTGCACTAGAGCGTCACTTCTCCTTTCAGGAAGTGAACATGAATGTTTTTCCGACAACAAAAGAATATTACAGTTCTTGTGATTTTGAATAATGAACTAGAAGTCTTAATAGAAGAATATGTGGACTCAGCGTTACATTACACATATTCTCTGCCAATGGAGATTGCTGTTGTAAGAACATTTGTCACTGGCAGGTAGCATGGCAGCAAGGTGCATACCCACATGAACAAGAAATGCTGCTTTAAAAAAAAATCCTTTTCTATGGTTTGTAATGGCATTGATGCCTTCCATCCTCCCAGTGCTTTGCCTTCAGACCAACAGCCAACACTTACATTGGCAGAGACCTTTCATGGTAGCAGGAGTTTTACTGCCATTTTGTGCACTGGTGTTATTGATAAGAAAATAATACTAAAGATATAAAATGTCCATCTCATTTTGGTGTGTATGCACAATTCTCCTAAACATCAGAGAATTTGGTATGCATAAGTGATGTCCTGTTAGTACGTGGTGGACATTTTATATCTATAATAGAACATTTAACCACCCAGCACCTACGAAGTGAGTGGGCACAGGCTTTTATTTTTTTTGAACATATCATTGTAATCATAGATACTCATAATGATAGCGGTTGCTGTGCTGAGGCTGTAATTGTAGAGCAAAATCAGAGGTTTTCTTCATTGCAGTCATCAGCCACCAGTGCACAACCTCTTGACACAGTTCTGTCCAGCTCTGAAGTGCCAAGAGAGACTACCTTATGTGCTCTGATCTAATGCAGCAGCAGCAGCATGGACAAGGTGGGGAAGAGGTACATAATACTTCCCACATGTCTATTGCCACCATTGCAGCCCATTAGTTTCACAGATGCCTCCCAGATAATATTATTTGAATTCTCTATTTGTAAAGACCTGTATGGACCACATTGGTACTTGGTCGCTGTGGTGCTGAATGTCCTCTGAGAACATCCTTGGTGTACTTTACTTATTTTTTTAAAATATGTATTTATAGGTGGTGCCACACAACACTGGGCCTTGACTATGGTATTGGTTTGTAATCACTGGCTTGTTCTATCTGTATATTGGTAATGTAATATCATGATGTAGGCCAAGTAGTCAGAGAAGGGAGATATCAAATCTAAATCTCTATTTTGACAGTGCAGGGCAGCATATTTTTTGTATTGTTTTGTATTTAAACCACTTTTCTAACGATTGAGTTGCAGTTTATTTTTTAGATTAGAATCACTGTGCTTTTCTGTATAATAAAACATGACATTTTATACATTTCCCCGTGCTCTTTCATTTTTTATCCTGATCAGTTTCCTAGCTGGCTGTCATGATTTTGCTCAAAGGATTTCAATTGGCATCAAACCAAATGAACAGTTTCATCCTAGAGTACGGGATACTGACAGGACTACCTTTCCCAATGGCCACCTGTAGGAGTGTCAACTTGTTTCTTATAGCCACATGTACAAACACCATGAAAGCTCATTTACATATACTGCATTTTCCAAGAATGTCCAGAGAAACTATTGAAATATCAGGTAAGAGATATGACTACAGTAGCAGTTCCTACAGAATTGATATGGATTGATAAAGCTGCTACTTTAGGGCTTTGTTTATTTTTCACACCAGTCTTTTTCAGGATATCAACTATGCAAGGTGTCAAATAACAAGTGTTCGCTTGCCCTAAAATCTCTCTGTCTCACTCCCTCAGAGATAATTCATTTTGTCCAAAGTTGATGGAGCGATGGTGTAAATCCCTGCTGATTTCTGTAATTATCTGCCCTATATTCTTCAGTGGCACGTTCAGTATTTTTAGCCTTAAAGCCAAATGGCATGGGAAAAGAAGGGTGGGTGGGCGCACAGTCTCCGATCCAGATCATCACATGTTTGATCCAACACTCAGTTGTTCCCAGTCAGAGACTTGGAGAAGGAGAGGGAAAGTGAGAGACAAGGGGGAAAAAAAGGAATAGTGTTGCTTGACCATCTCAACGTCAATGCGTGGAAGGACTGTGATCAGCTCTAAAACCTCTGAAGTAGATAGTGAAGTGGACTCTTGCTGTGTTCGTCTTTAAAAGGCTGTAGAAAAGAAAACAGTTCAGAATTAGATCTTAAGTTGTTGGATCTCTGGCCCTGGAGAAAGCATGCTGTGTCTATGGATGATCTCCTTTGCTTGCATGGGCCTTGGCTCTTTCTGCGCCGGGAAGGGAGGCCTGGAGTTCCCCAGCTTTGACGGGAA